>NC_044351.1:34241416-34541416 GCF_007364275.1 Archocentrus centrarchus | reverse complement strand
AACACCGTGTCTGAGGGTTAAAGTAGGTTCGCTGTGAATCGTCTTTTGAAAAACTGGCCAATCCTTATAGCCTAAAAAATATACATTTTACTCAACTCCATTTTAAAAGTGAAATATGTTAAAGCAATCTATTTCATGATAATTTCTTCACACATTAGGCCCGTATCCTAATTCATGATTGTTAGTAAGCGGCTGCAAACGAGGAAAAGAAACACTCGAAGTTAAACAGATATTTCTTTATTGTTCAGGGCAGGCATATTTTATAGGCTATATAATGCAATATAACAATATATAATATAAAATTATATAATACAAAATACCTTAGGGTAAACACATTGCCTACGATTTCAACAAATTAAAGAGGAAAAAAGCACAACTGTGTAATACCTCTATTAAAACGCTTGAGATGAAGGCTGAAGCCTTAAACGGAGGCTGAACGTGCCTGAAATGAAGAGTAATGCTTTTCGCATTAAACGAACCCTTCTCTCAATATTTCCTTAAATTTAACATTCTGAAGCTTTCTTTTCTTTCTGAAAGTCAAATCAACGCGTGCGACTTTTTTCCCGGTTTCCCGTCTAACGTTTCCCGGGAAACGGGAAATGGTTCTGATCGCATTTCCCGGGAATACCGGATCCCGGGATTAAACCCTAGTCCAGTCTTTCCCTCAGTCGTGCTGTGCCTCTGTGTTTTATCCTGCTCATGTGGTCTTTTCCTGTTTGGGATTCTGTTTATTTTCATGTGGTCTTCTATGTTTTCTGGGCATCAACCTAATAAAAGGTGTTTGAGTTCAGTCAGTTTCTGTCAGCATCTACTTTTGGGTCCTCCCACAAACTCATGACACCAGCTGTGGTTTAGACATCAAAACCACACGGTCCTGGAAAGGTCCTGGAAAGGTCTTGGAAAGGATCATGGTTTTAGTTACACAGGTTATTGTTAGAATACAAATTCACAATGTCAGTGAATTGTCAACCACTGCAGCTCGAGCAGAAGAGAAGACGCTGACATTTTTTCCATGTGGGCTTTCAAATCTGCAGGTGGTGTCTGGCTGTTCAGTTTAGAGCCAGTGACACAATTGTTGTACCTTTGCATCTGTGCATCACAGCAGAGAAATATTATTATAAGCTGAATCTCCCAAAGCTCACGGGGGACTCATGGTTATAAGTTCCTCAGTTTGAAGTACAGGTAGGAATATTTTGACGGTGCTCCGAGTTTGATGATACCTTTCTCATGACCTCATGCTCAATATGAAGATGAACCAAGAGGCTCTTAGCTGAACTAAACATAAATGTTGAAAGCTGTAGTAAGAAGCTAGCCTGACTCTGTAACTATTTCTTGAAAAACTATTTGGGCATCTGGACTGGACCACTTTTTAAAATTATTATTCTTTTGGTCTTAATGTGCTGTTTTTCCTTCTGGTTTTATGTTTGCATTTAGCATACAGACGCAAATAAATACATATTTTTTTCTGTCTGACTCTTCCAGGCCAGACAAACACCAGGCTGAACAAGGCCAAGCGGGTGGTGGAGTTGGGGAATGGAGGCCGCAGGGTAGAAGCTTCTGTTTCTGCAGTGCCAATGTTTGCCTTCTGCCCGACTCCCTAGCAAGGTTCAACAACCTGTCCGACACCCACCGGAGAGCGCGGGAGGTGGGGAAGAGGATCCACAACGGTGCCAGCCGACCTCAGATTAAAATCTACATCGACTCACCGACCAACACTTCTATCAGGTACGGAGAGGTGGCTGAGTTCCTTCGGTTTGTAGCTGCAGTAAATGCCTGTGTTTTTATATTTTCCTGTTGTGTTTATCAGTGCGGCATCCTTCAGCAGCCTTGCCACCGGTTTCCGCCGTACCTCCTCTTTGGACCAACGTCCAGACCAAACACACACCACCAATGGCCCAGCCGACACCGAAGCTGAACCCGCCACCGAGTGCCCGATTCACCCCTCAGGTGCCACCGACTGCCCCGTTCACCCCTCTGCGAGTGACCAGGGCTCTACTGAATGCCCTGTTCACCCTGATGGAGCAGACACCACAGCAGACTGCCCCCTCCACACAGCGGGGGCTAAAAGCAGCTCAGACTGCCCCGTTCACACTTCAGGGGAGGCTCCAGACTGCCCCGTGCATTCCACAGTAGCTCAGAGCGCCCCTGGTCATCATGACTGTCCAATGCATGGGGAAGGGACCCAGCAGAAGTCCTCCACAGACTGTCCGCTTCACACCTCAGGGGTTCAAATCAGCATCAGTGCCCCAGAGCCGGACCCCCAGGAGGAGGACGCAGAGACAGGGAACCATCGGCCTGGAGAGCAGGGAGGGGCAGAGACGGGCAGCATGACTGCTTCTCGTGAGTCCCTCACTCGCTACCACGGAAGCGATGGCGGGATAGGGATATCCTCCAACAATACCCTCTCTCATGTCCCACGCACGTCGATATTCAAACGCCCAGGTCGAAAACGCCGCCACGGAGATGAGACATTTGACCATGAGATCTCTGCCTTTTTTCCTGCCAACTTGGATTTCCTGGCTCTACAGGAGGTATTTGACCACGGGGCCACGACCAGACTACGGCGCCAGCTGCATCGCTACTTTCCCTACATCCTGAGCGACGTTGGGCGGTATGGCTGGAAAGGCTGCTGCTCCAGGTTCAAATTCCTGAACAGCGGGCTGATGCTGGCGAGCCGCTACCCAATCCTGGACGCACGATACGAGTGCTACCCCAACGGGAGAGGGGAGGACGCACTGGCGGCCAAGGGGGCGCTGTTTGCCAAGGTCAGAGGTTTGACTTTATTTTCTCTCCCTCACGTTCTGCCTTGTTTTTACTGTTGCTGTGTATTACCAGCAGCATTTATGAGCTTCTTTAGTTGGCTAAATGCATCAAATGCATCAGGATGGAAGTGTAGAAAATATTATTTCACAAAGTAGTAATAAGCTATTATACATGTATTATAACACAAAATCTCTCCACCCATTTTCCAGGAATCCTTTTTGCAGCCAAAGTCTTTTTATTCTCAGCTGTAAGAAGGAAATGTTCTTTTTCCACCCACATAGCTTTTCTTTTGCATCTGAACTAAAATTCACTCGTGGGTCTAATTTTATGGCTTCCTTGCAGCAGAGATGCGTCTGTGCTCTGACTGCTGAAAGCTAATCCTGTCATCACTGATGCTGCTCTGGGACTTTGACATGGCAGTAATTGAATCTGCCCATTAAGTCCATTTAAACTAAATTAACTTATTATACATTTGTGGAAAAAAAGAGTGTGAAAGAGGGCTGAGGAATCAGAGCTAAAATGACCTGTCAGCTGTGTACATTAATTATAGATCTGAGTAGTGTGGATCACTGAGATCATATTCAGATGCTTCTCACTTTTTGCTGTTATTCCAGGTGTAAAAACGTTCTTGTGCATATCCCGCTCAGCGCCTGTTTGCTGCAGCGATGGAGAGAATACAATTTGCAGTACTAAATGCATTTGTTTACACCCACAATCACTCACACATCACACATCTGTCATCGTGGTGAGTGCGTGCACCGCAGTAATTATCACTTTTTTTGGTTTTACTGTCTGTGGAGGAATTAGCATCATGTTTGTTTTGCAGTGAAGATATGGTAACGATGAGGGTAATGATGTCTTTGGTAATCCGCCAGAGATTGTTTACGTTTATTCAAATGTAATTAGATTTTTTTTTTAACTCTAATGTGAGTTTGTAACAGTCTCACTCTCACCTGACATTTGTGTTCACGGCTTAAACGCTGTCATCAGATTTTTTATGTGTTGTTAATTTAATACAACTACCAACCACTGTGGGCTGCACGTGTATGATAGTAAAAATTTGTATGTATTTGCTGGGCCTTTCCAGACTCTGGATTTGCATATTTTTACATAGTTTGACCCCCTAAAATGTATTCTGACAGAGAAATGTAAATATTATACAATGAGCTTTTTCATATTCGATTAAATAAGAATCCAGCTGCTAAAATTTCCCAGTGCAGTCTTCACAGCACGACTTCTACAGTATCAGGTTTTTATTATATGATTAATAATTATGATTAATGTGACCAGAGGAATTCAAAATATCAATATTATCTAAAAAAGCTTTTGATACAATGTTACAAATTTTGCTGTTTAATAATTTGTCTCTTTGTGGTTACCCTCAGAACCTGATCAGAACAATGATCATATGTGTATTATAAACACAATATCAATGTTTCATTATTAAATATCACAGTTATTATAACACTCTTACTTCACAGCTGCTGCTTTTCTCTAACCAAGGCTTAAAAACTAAACATCATATTTGAGTAACATTAAAAGGTTTTTTTTTTAATCACCAAATAATTCTTTAATATTTCAAACACCCACAATAAAAAAATCACAAACAAAATCAGCCTCATGCTCACTTCATAATATTCTTTGTCTTTATGGCAGTTCCTGTGTCCAACAGTCAGCTGCTGCTGCTACCTGTGCTGGGACACCTGTCAATCAGCCACAGGCTCATTAACTAGAATAGAAATAGAAAAAAAATCAGTTTCTGTAAAGTTGGACACTTCGAGGGATTGACTGTCTTTTGGAAAATGTGTATGAATGACAGCATCTCCAGCATAAAGGTGTATTTTTAATAACTGGCTCAGCATCTTGGTGGGGGTGCTGTGGGTTTGCTCTGCTGCCTGTTACGGTCAGCAGTACGGTGAGCGCTCTGTATCGCAGTGGGAAATTTGCCTTTGTTAATATTTGTTTCTCTAGTGCATTTCTTAGACTGCTGCACTTTATGGCATTGCACATTATTTATGGAGAGTTGTTCCACCTCCCAGCAGAGCTCCCATGATTCAGGCTTCTGCTTTCTTCTGCTCCGTAAGTACAAAGTTGGTGAGTCCATTAGGCACTCCAGCAGTTGATGAGACATGACAGGACTATGTGTGCTCTTAATGCATATATATGAGGGCAGGAAGTTGTATGGTTACTAATGCACTAAGGTGAGCACATGAAGAGTGATGGGGTTGCTATAGTAGCTCCTGTGTCATTATGGAGCAGCTTCGTGTATAAAGCTTGCAATGATTTGATGAATAAGCGAGGAACAGTTGGGGGTGTGTGTGTGCCATCATTTGTGCGTATGTGTGCGGTGATGAGTGTCGGCAGCCTCGTACTGTAACCATCAGGAGTCTGGATCTGATCCAGTTTCTGGGTCTGCTTTATGTGTTTTTATTTGCATGTGTTTGCGTCCACCTACAGCGTGCCCTTACATGAGCGAGATCTAATAAAGACGCGCTCCGTCACAGCTTGCATGCTGACGGTCTCATCCTGTTAGCCCTGCTGCCTGCTGCTGTCGCTGCAGCTCGCAAGCTGCCTTCATATTCTTGTTTCACCACCTCAGTGCACAGGAGGTCACTCCAGGTCTCAGTGACATGCTGGCTGTTAGCCAGCTGGCTCAATGCAGGCTGCTAACGCTCCCAGCTGACAGAAACCAAGAAATATTAAACAAAATGTTTCCCTCTGAGCTGGATTTACTGAAAGGACTGTGCCGTCCGTGTCTGAGGTACCGAGAAATGGACAAAAATATCAAAAAAAAACAAAACAGCAGACGCACTAAAAGCAGTCCATCGATGGACGAGGAGGTGACCTAAAGAGGGAGATCCCCTCACATAGTTTATTAGCTGTGATGCACCTCCTGCTTCACTCCCACAGAGCCAAATACCAGCAAGTAAAAAAAAAAATGAAAGTAAACACATTTGCTGAGAGTAACTGCTGAATTCATAACAGGCCCAAAACATCACAAAACTTTTCTTACAGGAGAACCTTTTTATTGTTGTATGAATTCATCCGTCCAGCTCAGGGTTTAAAGTTTTTACACATGTACGTGTGCAGGAAAACAAACACTGTGATTGAATTCAAAAAAGGAAACAGGCGAGACTGAAACACTTTCCAAAAAAAGATGCAGAGCCGTTTGTCTCATTTTCATATCACTGTTGTGATCTTTTAGACTAATTTCCCGAACAGTTCACATCAATTGGCCGACTGTGTCACACACACACTGTTTACAGACCAAAGGAGGAACGAGTGCCACAAAAGCTCAGAAGATGGTTGTGTTAGATTTTCCGTATGGCTTTGAATGTTGGACAGAATTCAGCTGCCAGGCTATAATTTACTCTGGATCCACCTTTAAAGTTCATCTGGAAACTTCCACTTAGTGATAATTAGATTTCACTCTGCTGCCGGCATCCTTCTGGCTCAATGCAGCGTGCTAGGCTGTGCTTTTAGCAACTTATTCTGGCAACACAGGAGACGAGCAGGGACGAGTCGTGATAAACGTGATAAAGCTGGATTATCACATGTAGCCTGCTCCAGTTGAGCTGCCTCTGCAAGCCATTTTGCAACCCACCTCCGGTGTCACTCATCACTGCTGTGTTCTGTTAGGTTTTCTGTGTATTAATGTGAAAGTGTAGGGTGGTCCTGGGATGGCGCATACACTAATGCTTGTTGCTTGTTGCTTAACCAAAGATCAGTGAGCAAAGTGTGTGAAAATACAACAAATATAGTACAAAAATAAAGGCCCAGCAAGAGAAAATGAAAGTAAAGCACATAAAAAATATATTAAAATGTAAAACAAATTAAAATAAAAACACAACCCTTCCTGCCTCCTTACCTTTTTGTGTTCCCTCCTGTTATGAACTGGACTGAGTGGATTGAGTGGCTAAAAACTTGCATTATAACATGAATAAATTAAGTACTGGTTATTGTCTGCAGGTCTGCGGCTCCGTGAGCAGCGCTGCTGCCTCACAGCAGAGTTTTCTCTGGGAGCTTCGGTTTCCATCGACATCTTCATCACAAGTTTCCTTTATTTATTATTTATTATTTAAGTTATTTGACATGGTGAAAATGTGACCAACAAAGAAGATGGACAAAGATGTGTGTTCAGAAACTGAGAGAACAGAAAAAGGAAAACTACAACATTCAAAACAAAGACGTCATCACAGCTGTTTACAGCGCTCGCAATCATATATCAATAATAATAATAATCAATCGTGAAAGTTTCATCAAAGTTAGTGTACACACAATTATTTACAACAACTTTTCTCAGTAGCAGATTGTACATACAAATATAAGCACGTGTGTTGGAACAACAAAAAAGTCATGTTGATAAAAATTGCACTCAGTAAATGAGTAAAATTTGTAGCTTAATTTAATATCAATTTACAGTTTATCAATTATTAAAAAGAGCAACCATATCCCATTTTGCTTTTGCCCTTCCTCACAGCGTCCTCTTCCTCACAGCGTCCTCTTCCTCTCAGCCTCCTCTTCCTCTCAGCGTCCTCTTCCTCTCAGCCTCCTCTTCCTCACAGCGTCCTCTTCCTCTCTGCATCCTCTTCCTCTCAGCCTCCTCTTCCTCACAGCGTCCTCTTCCTCACAGCGTCCTCTTCCTCTCAGCGTCCTCTTCCTCTCAGCCTCCTCTTCCTCACAGCGTCCTCTTCCACTCAGCCTCCTCTTCCTCACAGCGTCCTCTTCCTCTCAGCCTCCTCTTCCTCTCAGCGTCCTCTTCCTCTCAGCCTCCTCTTCCTCACAGCGTCCTCTTCCTCACAGCGTCCTCTTACTCTCAGCGTCCTCTTCCTCTCAGCCTCCTCTCAGCGTCCTCTTCCTCTCAGCCTCCTCTTCCTCACAGCGTCCTCTTCCTCTCAGCCTCCTCTTCCTCTCAGCGTCCTCTTCCTCTCAGCCTCCTCTTCCTCACAGCGTCCTCTTCCTCACAGCGTCCTCTTCCTCTCAGCCTCCTCTTCCTCACAGCGTCCTCTTCCTCTCAGCGTCCTCTTCCTCTCAGCGTCCTCTTCCTCTCAGCCTCCTCTTCCTCACAGCGTCCTCTTCCTCTCAGCGTCCTCTTCCTCTCAGCCTCCTCTCTGCCTCCTCTTCCTCTCAGCCTCCTTTCAGCCTCCTCTTCCTCTCAGCCTCCTCTTCCTCTCAGCGTCCTCTTCCTTTCAGCCTCCTCTTCCTCTCAGCCTCCTCTTCCTCTCAGCCTCCTCTTCCTCTCAGCCCTTCCTCTCTCAGGCTGCTGCAGGCTTTGATGTGCCTGCTGTTTAATCTTCGTGCTTCTCCATCCTCCAGACTTCCTGGCAGCTTTCCAAGGCTGAATCTTGTTGGCAACCTTAGCTTCCCCTCCATGAACCTTTGGCCATTCTCATTCATTACTCCTCAACACTGCGGCTCATTTCACCGCCAGCTGGGACGCATCTCATTAGGCGCAGATCATTTGATGTAGCTGATGTTCACAGCGCGTTTCTCCATGACTGTGTTTGTTCTTCTATATCAAACATCTGAAGTCTTTCTTAAAGAGGGGATCCTTAACATCACATTAGGACCGTGTTTCTTTATTTATTCTGTCTTCTGTATGTTTGGAAATCTAAAACCTTGCAGCCAACTATCAATAAGACACTAAAATACTAAAATCCATGAATGTTAAAGTCATTCAGTTACTAAAACTTGTATTTACGTGGAAGTTCTTTCAAGTGGCTCAAACATTTACTCTAATTTTGTATTCTGATATTAATATAAATGTTTTGGTTGCACAGTTAAAATGTGTCCAGGTGGGAACAATGACTATTGTATGGAAGCTTGTTTCTGCCACACACACACAAAAAAAAAATTGCCATCCATATCTCAAAATTTTGACTTAGCTCTGCCAATCAGAAAGCTCCGTGAAGGTTCGTCATCTCCTTGTTACCTGGAAGCAGGAGGCTGTCGAACAGTGCAGCATCGAAACAACGATTCTTTTTCTTTAGCTCTGATTCACTGGAAGGTCAAAGGTCACAAACCTGATGACAGTTTGCTCATGTTTGCTAACATTCACTGCTAGCTAACAGATGCTGTTTTGAGTGAGCGTGCGTTGGCGTCATCTGCGTCAGGGTAACAGGGAAACGCCCTCTTTCACGGAGCTTCGTGATTCGCAGAGCTAACTCCAAATTCTGACTTATTAATGCAAAATTTTGAGAAAATAACTCAAGTTGTGGATGGCAAAAAAAAAGTGTTTTTCAGTGGCAGAAACAAACTTCCATACCTGCAAAAAAAATGTGTGCAGGAAACATAGTTTCTGTTTTCTGTTTGTAACCAGTTCTATGATGATGAACCCAGAACAGGCCTCACTGTCGGTTATGCTGTCAGTAATTCTGGTAAAAATGTCTTCATATCACATAAGTAACCAACTAACTGAGTCAAAAATGTAAAAGCAACAAATGATTATTTTATTGAAATGAGTTTACCATCAGAAGTGGATTAAACTTGGTTTCTCAGCTTCATTAAGCTTAAATCATTAACATACTTTGAGTTCAGTAAGTTCAGTTCAGTTAACTTACATATTAAGGTAACGGGGTACTTATGTTTAAACAAACCTAAATCTGGTAGACCCAACACCTACTATACCTTTTTCATAACAGTCAGAGATGTGGAGGAGGTTCAAATTTTTAATTCTCAGTGAACATTATTCATGATTTTTCATAATCAGTGTCGGCATTTTAGTCCGGCAGTCGGTTGGTCTCCTTTCTCCGGCGATGTATTACAGCGGCAAGTTTATGTGATCATATCAGGTCCATTTACTGTGGGTGAAACTGTCCAGCCCATGATTCATGTTTTTAAAAATGAGGCCATTATATCAGTAATCTATCTACAGCCGTCCTCTGCTGTTGTTTCCAGGCAAGTTTATTTCAGTTACATCGATTATTAATTATCAATTATTTCATGTGTAAATTTAGACTCTGACAAATGCACCTCAGGGAACACATTTATTCTCATTATTTCCCAGTGGATATTTACCTGGAAGGCTGCAGCAGGACAGCAACATAAATCTGAATGATCCCTGTGGAGAAGTGACACGCTCAGGAGAGATGGGGGGGGAGACAGGGAGAGAGAGAGAGAGAGAGAGAGAGAGCGAGAGAGAGAGAGAGCGAGAGAGAGAGAGAGAGAGAGAGAGAGAGAGAGCGAGAGAGAGAGAATATTAATTAAAACTGTTTCCCTAAAGAGAGAGCCGGGGCTGGCTCCATAATTAAAGCTTTTCAGTCTCAACATTTATCCCCTCTTACAATTATTTCAAGCTGCTGAGTGCATGGTTGAAAAGTCGTGTGTGTGTGTGTGTGTGTGTGTGTGTGAACGCATTACTATGGATTAGGCTTTAAAATGGGGACCTGCTCAAATCTGATTGAATAGGGTGGAAATCAATGGGAGAATTCCCAAATCCATCTCTGACCTGTGACGACCAAAGGAAACCTTTTCACTATCAAGGTCGACTCAGTTTACTCAGGCCAAAGGGATCCAATCATGTCTCCACATGTCCAACAGTCAGTGACAGAAGTCTCAGCTCTGCTCAGCTTTGGCAGACGTTTATTCTTTCATATTTAAACTCATGTGCATTTGTATTTTTTTTACAATAAAGATGCATAAAATATAGCTTCTGTTTACTTTATTTCATGTAATGGTGGATCTGCTAATTAAAGGCTCCCACTTGTCCAATAATGAATGTATGAGGCGGAGTATCAGAGCTCAGGACTTGAGACACTTTGACAAACTTGCTTATGATATTTGAGAGTGATGAACCGAACTGATGGGAGATCATTTAAATGCGGTGCTCAGTAATCTCACCTCTCATGTCTCTTACAAGTGTTCAGCTTTTAAGAACCAGGACTTCAATTTCCATGATTTTGAGTGTAGAATTCCCAACAAGGACTTGGAGTTGGATCTGTTTTAATGGACTTGCTCAGTGTTTTGAAATGTGACTTGAACGTTCTTGTTCTTAAAGACTGAAATTGACATGTCTCGATTTACCTGAGATGTCTGTGCTTCAGGTTCTTGGTTCAAATCTGCTGGTGGGCTGGAGCCTCACGCAGGCACAGGGAGAGCGTGGAAACTCTGAGTACTGCAGATATCCGTATATGCACTTTATCTGGGTAGAATAAAGTGTGTTGTATAAATGAAAGTCCATTCTGTTCTCCAGGAATAATCCCACTGAAGTAAAACCTTAAACTGAGTGACTCCTGGGTCAGCTTGAGCCTCTCTAACAATCGCCACTGTTCTGGTCTCACTTGACTCGAGATTTATTTGTAACTTGAAGTCTCTGTACTTCGGGGTTGACCTAACCTGTCACAGCTGCATTGAGAGTTGGTGTGAACTCATCTTAAATGGTTAGAGAATCAGACTTTAATTGGCTCAAAACAGGACACCGAGTCTCCTGACGGCATTATTAATTGATAATTTCTGTGATAGTTTCAGCTTCTCTGCTGGCTTGAAGCCGTCTGTTGATTCGAGATACGGTGTGGACTCAATGATCCGATCTGGACTGACTCCTGACTTTACGGAAGCTGATCTTGACAGACTACTTTAACTGGACTTTTTCAGCTGTGTGAGACTCTGTTTGAGACTCGGGTAATGAAAAGCATCATTTATATTTGTTGGATTTAAGATGCTCTTGGACTTTTCTGGACAGATTCACAGCTTGACTCTCAATTCATTCGTGACCTTTTCTGCTTTGAGATGTGACTCAGACTCACTCAGACCTGTCCTGAGTGGCTTCAGTCCAGACCCAGACTTGTCTCAGCTGCCTAAACTCACTGCACACCCGAGTACTATTAGGAGCAGGAAAGTCCAAATAAAATACATATTTGTTTACATTGTTTGGTCCAAATATGGGTATCTTTAAAAGTCCTTTAAAAGGTTGATTTTGATTTTTAATGCTGGAGGAAACCTGAATATACCGAAACAACATTAAACATGAGTTGCAGCAACAAAACCCGTTTCACTACACAATACTTCCTAAAAAGAACACCAAGCATCCAAACTTGTGACGAAGCAGATGGATGAAGCTTTGAGCTTCCCGTCCGTCATCACGGCATCGCAGAGACTGAGTGAAGCGATCAAACTCATCCAAGTAATGTGCGGTGAAGTGTCTGATTTTAAAGTTAGAGCGATTCGCTGCAGCAGCCTCAGAGCCTTTGTAGCGAGACGGGCTCGGTTTGGACGGCTTCCAGTGTGAAATCGTCTCTCGTTTTGTCTCAGCGCTCTTTAATGAGAGTTTTAGCATCTCATATCCTGAATGTTCGGACTCATTTGCTTTTTAATTTCAGAAGAAACAGTTAATTTCATTTAATGTCTCATTTATTCAGACAGAGTGTGTGCGTGTGTGCGTGTGTGTGTGTGTGGGGGGGGGGGGGGGGGGGGGGGGGCTCATTTGAGCATAAATTGCTTCCAGTTAAGGTTTTCCTCCATCTTTGCAGAGAACTCTAATTTGTGTTTACATCATCGGAGCAGCGTGCGCACAGACCACGTCTATAGAAACACATTCACAGTCCACTCTTCCTTCTATGCACGAGTGTGCACGCTTACATGAGACTCCCTTAAAGTCCCTTGTCAGTTTCAGGGTGTGCACACACCTAGTGAAGCATACATAAGCCCCTGAAATATTAATAGAGAGTGGGGCACACAGGGCAGAGGGGAAGGAAGAGGAAGAACGGAGACAGGTGACACAAACGAGGGGATGAGCTGTTAAGATAAAAGTTTCCCCGTCCTGGTGCTGAGAATCATGCAAGCAACAAAAAGCAGAAATTTGTCTTTTACAAAGTTTACAAAAATACAAAATACTAAATGCAGCTCGATGAGCATTTACTGAGCCCCAAACTGGGCTTCAGCTTATTTGAGTGAGGTGATCAGAGGGGTGGGTAAACTGTAGCCTGGCCCCCCTTTGGGTCCATCCCCTAAATACTGAAGCAGGCAGGAGACGGGTGGTGTAGCGTAGCGTATGCTACGGGACACTTGTTAAAATAAAACTGAGGGTTTTCATACCAAAATGCTCATTTTGTGTTAATAGTAACTGTAATTGTTCTACAATATTATGTTTAAAATAATTTTTTTTAATGTTCTTCTGTAAATCTGGCAGGATTACACATCATTTCAGCATGTTTGTTTGTTGTTTGTTGTTGTTTTTCTAACAAAATTTCCCTGGTGTTTTTTTGGTGTTGTTTGTTTGTTTGTTTGATGAACGGGATCCCCAAAGATCTTTGATTGATTATTTTCATGAGCATAATGACCCTCCTGCTCAGCTTGATGCAGTTCTTATTGCTCAGAGGCTCTTTGGGGACTTTAAGATGTCAGATATTAGTTATCACTCATTCAGATAAAATAAGCAGTTTTTTTTTAAATGAAGTTTCTTGAAATTTCTGAAGTAATTTTGTCATTAATTAATAGAAAAAAGAATTTTTCTGTTAAGTAATTAAATTACACTCCTCCAGCGTGTTCATTGTGACATCAAATTAAACACATTAGAAACAGTAAAATTATTGTTTTATATGAGAACCTTTTAGAACCCACAGTCAGTGACGTGGCAGAGATGCAGCATCTCATGAATTAATAGCTTCTAAAACCACCTTTATCAGTAATAACTGGGAGTGATGGTTTCCTGTATGGTTTATCAGTCTCTCTTCGTTGTGGAGGAATTTTGGCCCGCTCTTCTTCATGTTCCTCAGCTGGTCTGAGGTGTTTGTGCTGATGTGCTGCTTGTTTAATCCAAACGTGCTGCTGTGCATTGCAGACAAACATCTGCACTCTGGTCTCATCTGTCCAAAGGATCTAAAAGTGTTGAACTATCCCTTTTATCGAAACATCACTAAAGTTGCAAAAATGGAAAAATGTGCACGACAGATTTCAGGTGTGCTCCTGGATCAGGTGGGAGTCCTCAGAAAACCAACACAGCTTCACAAATGTTCAGTGACGCACAGCTTATGCAACATTATTAGACAAGTTCATGTTCCATCTGATGAGCATTCAGCAGAGCGGGGCAGTCTTTTCTGTTCCTCTGACTCGCCCACTCCCACAAAACACTCCATTAAGAGTAATTCAATTAGAGCCTCAGATATTCAGAGGGAAATCTATGGCCTCTGCTGTGAAGTATTTACTGTACTTCAGCCTGCACTGTAAGCTTTGTGTTGGTGCTAAAGTCAGGCTAATGCTTTATTCTGGCTTTTAGGATTTTTATTGTTGTGTCTGCGCAGATACGAAGCCAAAACAGCCGTCGCTTCATTGTGCTGGTCTCCTCCTCGGGGCGTGCTCTATCACTGTGGCTCATTAGTTTCTGCATCACAGCTGATTTGATAGAAACGACTCACAGTTTTGTTGAAGCAGATGTTACACAATAACACGTTTTTAAGTCCTGGAGAAAAAGAAGACGCATACTAGAGAGAAACATTTATTCTACATTCGTTCTAGGATTATATTTGATTGTATCGATGCAAACTGAAAATTGCTAAAATGCTGTGGAACTGTTGGGCTTCTTCAAACCAAAGGGCCCGCTGCACACAGTTTGGGGATGGCCCCTTCCTGTTCCAACATGGCTGCACACCAGTGCACACAGCAGCTCCATAAAGACATGGATGAGCCAGTTTGGTGTGGAAGAACTTGACTGGCCAGCACAGCGTCCTGACCTCTGACCTAGAACACCTTTGGGATGAATTGGAGTGGAGACTGTGAGCCGTGTGTGTGTGAAGGCAGACAGATGAATACTTCTGTTAGTGCATCATCACCCAGTGGAAAAGGGAGCACCACGATGCCCAGCCCTGCAAAGCACCGGACTGTGTGGGAGCACAGCAGAGTGCCACACACTGAAGGCCAGCTGTTCTCCTTTTAAATACAAAACCTGAGAGATAAATAAATAACTGAGTGGTGAAAGTACAGTTTCCCTGGATTATTCCAACAAAAACCTCTCTGAGAGTGAGCTTTTAGAAGGGCCAATGTGAAAGCTTTTATTAACTGAATTGGCAGCATGCTGACTGACTCCCTGTTATGCATACAGTCACATTGGTTTGTATGTATATTGTATATTCAAACAGTTATGTTGTGTATGGCTGCTTAATCTAGCAGGAAATTCTGTAGCTGTGCAGAGAATCCTTCCTTCATTATGAGGCTGGAGCTTGAGCACTCCTGCCTCGGACTATGTCTAATGTGGCCCCCCAAGCAGAGAGTTTTGTGTCTCCTTATAGACCTGCTCCACCTAGATGCCTTCCCACTTCAAACTAACCACCTCACAATCACCATCTATCCTTCTCTGCAACCCTTTGTTCATCCTCCTCCTCCTCCTCCTCGTCAGTCTGCATCCACCCACCATCTCTTCAGAGCCGCCAGCGTCCACCTCGCTCCTTTCCGTGCTGCTCCTCAGCACTCGTGTTAAAGGTGTCTGATTAGATCTCAAGTGAAGTTTTGTCATTGCAGCTTTGCTCACTGGTTGATGGGAATGCAGAAATTGAAGTAAGAAGTAGTGAAATACGTATAAGCAGATGTAGCTAAAAGAAATAACATCCTCAGCAGTGTTTCGGGCATCGATCGAATCGGCCGCCTCCTAAACATTCGTGCTCGTGTTGATGAGACTGCTGTAAAGTCGCTGCAGCCCGCATAGAAAACAGAAGCTTGCAGCAGTGACAATAACAAATGTAATCTTGGTGCAAGTGTGGAAGCCACGTGTCCTCATTTTCTCATCTGTTTACGGTGATCAATAGCTGAAGTGTTTTTCCCTCTGATAACAAACGTCTCACGCCTCTGAGACGTGACAGATGATTCATAACGCTGCACAAAATGTCAAGACTGCTGTTGTTGGAGCAGGGTGTGTGTGTGTGTGTGTGGGGGGGGGGGGCATCTTTTCATATAGGGAATAGCTCGACATTTGCTGCTTATTTCCTAATGTGAGGAATTCAGATCATTTTCCAGGGACAGGGATGAGTAACACACAATCAGGCAACCTCGGGGGCTGAAAAATTAAGCCAAGGTCAAAGTGCAAATAGTGTGTAAGGGTGGTGCAGTGGTTAGCGCCGTCACCTAACAGCAAGACGGTCCTGTGTTTGAACCCACCTCTCTGTGTGGGGTTTGCCTGTTCGTCATGCACCGTTTTTTATTTACTGGCTTCTTGTATTTGTGGTGTTTTGAGTTGTTATTAAATTTATATTTTTAGAAAGAATTTTTTCCAGGTTGATTTCTGTTTGTCTCAGTATTGTTTTTATGTTTTCGAGTTTTCTGTGTTGTCAAAGGTCTGAAGTTTCAGTCTATCCTGCCCCCCCTCACTGTCAGCTGTTTCACGTCTCGTCTTTAGTTTTACTTCTTTTATCTTATTATCTTTGATTGTTTGCACCTGTTTGTTTACCCGCCTCCTCTTTGTGTATTTGTAGCCTCAGTTCTCGCCTTTGTGGTGACGTCTGCTATCCTTCCTCATGTGCTCCCAGCCAGTCGTTTAGTATTTTGGATTCTGTTTACTTCAGTTTTTGTAGTTTCTGTTGTTTTGTCTTAGATTATCTACGTTCTAATTAAAGGTGTGTTTTTGGATAAGCGAGGATGGATGGATGGATGGATGGATGGATGATGGATGGATGGATGGATGGATGGATGGATGGATGGATGTGTGGTTTAAAGAGCTGCTCATTCTCACAGGTTGAAACTCTACCAAGATGTGAGATGAACTGAACAGAGGGTGAAAACAAAGCATCCAACAAGTGCAACACATTTGTGGCAACATTTGTAACCACGTTGTAAAGAACTTTCCAAACAGTGATTCATTTCCATTGCAGAAAAAATGTCACGCGTGTGTTTGTCTGCTGAATGGGTCAAAACCTTGGATTCAGGATGTAAGACTTCATCGTTCCTTAAAAAATGCCTTAAGACAGCAGGGTTGCTGCTTTAAAACAGGATCAGCAGCTTGAAGTTAGTTTTGGTTGCATGTTCATCGATAGAGTTTTTACATGCTACATGTGTGTATGATTTTCTCCACACGCTTATATAACTCTTTTCTTTCACAAGCATCCTCCATCCTCTGTTCATGCATCATGAAGCTCACTGGTTTGGAACCATTACAGAACCACCTGTTCAGGGTTCTGAAAGAAAGGAGACCCTTTGACAATGTTAAATATTACTCAGCTTATTAGTTATACTTCTACTTAAATACTAATACACACATGCATAGTTCAATAGAGAGAGATCATTTGGAAGACGTGAACATGATTTACTGAGACAGAAGTCAATTAATAAGCTATTTGGTGATCAGACTCTGACGAACCATCATAGCAGAGCAGAATTAGGGCATCAGACCCCCGGAGTCTAGACACTGATGGTGGTGAAGCTGAAGATGGAGGCTTGGATGGGGCTCTGAATGACAGGGAGGAGGCGGGCTGCACGAGTGAGAGTCTGAAAGACAGACTGAGAAGAACGCTGACATTAAAGCACACAGATCAGAGGCTGAGAGAATGATTGGACGAGAGTAATGATGTCAGTAATGCGTTTGACAGCACGTTGATTCACGTAATAGAAAAATGATAATCCCTCTCACCTGCTTCCTTCAAGCACCACACAGTTCAGAGTGCTGTGAAGTATCAGCTGTGGACGCATCAGTGCGACGGGCTTGTTGGTTTTCTGGTTTATCTGTTGATCATCTCCGTGGGTGCAGAGGTGGGATAGCCTCAGTCAGGTTTCTCTATCACAAAGCCTTTGCTGTAACCATGTATCACCAGAAGGGGGTGCTGTAGCACCAATGCTTGGCTCAATTGAACACTGTTAACCTTTTAACGTCCACCAGGTCACAGAGGTGTGTCCAGGCTTCGGGCTGTTTGCTAATTATGCACGTTTTCAGAAACAAAGTTGTTACCTTCCAAATGTCGAGTCACACATTTACTTCAGTTTTTTCCATTCGGGCCTTCAAACAGGCAAAGCTCCACTTTTTGATGACCCCTGACCCCGTGGATCACCAGCCACCCCATTTCTATTTTTTTCCACTGGTTTTTAACACCCAGATGGAGAAGCTGTAATAAAATATAGCTAACTTTAATGTTTGGTGACCTCGTGGCTGTTAACAGGTTAAAGCAGCCTTTCTTCTTCTTCTCTGAATAATTGATGAGGCAGAGGTGCCCTACATGAAAGCTCCCCGCAGTGAAGGAATGGAGATTAATTAGAGATGATTATAACTGTGACTCTTAAAATGATCAAAAACAGTCTCATAATCACAGATTCAGACCTCATCGTTATTCCATTATATAACTGTCACATAGTTGCTTCGATAAGAGTGTTTTTATGGGTTACAGATCTCATAATTAATGAAGTATTATCTCAGTTTTTGCTGTATCCTTGGCACGAACAGATATTTCATAATCACATTACACAATGATGCCATCTGTATGCTGCTGTTGTGTTCAGTGCAGCGCAGTGACTCTGTTTTCCCACAGGGATCAATAAAGTTTCACCTTGTGATCTAATTGCCGCTGTTGTCACCTGGCTCGTCCCTCATACACAAACACACTCGTTAAACGGACTTTGATGTTGGCTGTTTGAACACGGCGGAGTAACATGTTTGTCTCTGGTCTCTCTCCCCCCCCAACAGGTTCACGTGGGCACCTCCCACCAGGAGCAAAGAGTGGTTGGATATGTCACATGTACGCACCTCCACGCCATAGAAGGTACTCTCTTTGTGTGTTTGTTGTTTGTCTCTGCACATGCACACATTTATGATGCCTTTAGGAAGGATTGTTTCTCAAGCAGTGTGTGTGTGTGTGTGGGTGTGTGTGTGTGTGTGTGTGTGTGTGTGAGACAAATGTGCACACCAAAACCCGAGCATCCTCCTGCTGTTCCCATGGTGACCGCCTCAAGCTGTTTAAGGCGTCACAGCCCTATTTAAAGCCCCCGCTCGACACCACCCTCATTTTTTACCAAAGACATGTCCCCCTCCACCGCCCTTCGCCTGCTATTCTGGGCTTCTCCTACGCATCTCACAGGCCTAAATATAGCAGTGGCAGGGCTGTTTCTAAAGATACATCAAACAGAGCCTTTGGAGGTGAAGGGGGGGCGGGGGGGGGGGGGGGGGGGGGGTGAGTCGGGGAGAACGGGGAGGAAAAAGTAGGGAGGGCTGCAGAGACCTGATTCTTTTCTGAGAGGAAGGAGAAGCTGAGTACACAGTTCATGATGCAGCGGGACCGTCAGCATCTACTGAACTCACTACTGCAAAGGCTGCTGCCTTTCATTTCTCTGTGCTTCAGTTCTGTTGTGTGTCAGGCATTTCATCATTTTTTATTCCTCTCTTACACTGACTGCTGGGGGGGGGGGGGGGGGTATAAGCCAAGAGGTGGGGTAAACCAAGGACAGGATACCAGCCAGTTACAGAGACCAACAAACATCCACAGAGAGTCACCTGAACACAGTCTGTGGCCTGTGGGAGGGAGCCAGAGCACCCAGGAAACATGTGAACTGAGCACAGAAAGGCTTCAACCAGCTGGTGGATTCAAACCCAAGACCTTCTTGTTGTGAGGTGACAGTGCTAACCGCTGTGCCAGCAGCACTGGTAAAGTTATCATCATGTTTCATTTTTTGCAGCCTCACTTTATGGTTCAATAAAGTGAAGTGACGCCCACAGTTTTTTACTGTTGCAGCTTCTGCTCTGCTCTCACACCCGTGATAATAAGATGTAATGTTTACGCAGCTGCAGTGAGGCTTCTCTGATTGGCTGTCTGCTCTGATATTCTGTATTGTAGGTGCTGTCGTGTACTGCAGAGATGAATGTGCATCTTTGTTTTAATTTCAAATGCAGAAAAGACAAAAAAGATTTAATCTCAGTATTAATGTTTTTGTAAAACAGGCATAAAGAAATAGAGCACACAGATCATGTAAAATTAATAATTAATAATTTTCTTATTGTTTATCCCTGGCATTGTGTTCCAAATTAAAATTTTTACCTTTAAACATTTCTTTAAAGAACCCAAAGGAGAAGCTGGAACTGGCGTAGCTACAGAGAACTACCCCACCTGGCTAAAATAAAACCACCTTCAGAGAATCAAATATGGCGCTGGTGTTCATTCCGGTCCCCTCTCTGAAATACTCTGAGGTGCAGTTCAGCTGAAGTTGATCCACTGCTATTTACCATCCTCACTTCCTGTAAACGTCACAATGACCAAGTTTTAAAGTGCTGAGAGTAGCTGGATCCTCCATAAAATGCTGCATCACTCCAATTTAAAGGAGCCTTAACATCCACCAAGTCAGCAGTGACCCATCCAGAGTTATGAGCAGGGGTAGGGTTAGGGTGGGGTCTTGTTTTAGGCACCAAACCCAGACATCACCCCTTCTCCTAGTTGGTCACCTGATGGATGTTTAGAGGTTAAGCTCAGTCCACACATAAAGGGATTTGTTTGTCACCTCATCCTGAACCAGTTGCTGGATTTCATTGTTCCCTTGCTGCCACGTTGATGCTGATCTCTGCATGTATCTGTGGCTCTTTCAGTTTCTGAGCCTTCTCCTACAAATTATTATATTGTTTAGATCTGAAGAAACATTTTGTTTTCCTGCACAGGCAAACACTCCCCCACGCCCCCCCAGCTCCATCCGTCTCTGAGTGATCCAGTCACACAAAAAGAGAAGAAGCAGCGTTTCTCGTACTTGAGCCGGAGCCGAGAGTAATCAAAGCCAAAGCCACCTACTCACCCTCCAATATCTCGACACCTCTTTGTTTCTCACGCTCTCCACTATTCAGCTGATATTTCTATCGCATGCTTTCACCCACCGCCTCCTTCCAGTCACCTCCTCCCTCCGATCCATAACTAGCGCCAGTTTATCAGATGTACTGGCAGCAGTGGACACACACAAATGCTGCCAAAGCAAAACAGCACCAGAAGTTGCTTAAAGGGTTAGTTTGGACTTTTTGAGACAGGGTTGTAAAAATGACCCATTAATTGCAGTCTGAGGCATAGTGAGCGAGTACGAAACCAAAGCCCTCTCACTGCACACCGACTGAGCCAGAAACAACACGCTGGGCTGGAGGTGGGTTACAGAGCAGCTTGCAGAGGCACAAGAAACTGCAGGCAGGCTGCAGCAGCTTAAATAGTGGAAAGCGATCACCTGATCCACCAGCCCATGTGACTCAAAGCTGATGTGGCGGCTGCAGTAATGTAATGCTTGGGCCTTAAAGAAAATTAAGTCTACGCCAATATTCAGAAAGTTTTTATCTTTTTATTGTAACACCAGGACAGGAACCTGAAGGCTACCAGCCTAGTTTAACCTTGTGGGAACACAGAAGGACTGCAGCTGCTCTTATGTTTGAGTTTTAAGAGGTCATTTCAGACCCAAACTAACATATGAACTCAGTGATGGTAAAATACAGACATGAAAGATTAAGATAGTGTTTATTTGTCACATGCACAGTTATACACAGTACAATGCACAGTGAAATGTATTTTGTACCTGCAACCATATATACACACACATATAAATAAGAAGAATAAAAATAAAAAAAGTAATTCACACTATACACTATACTCTATATACTATACACTATACACACTTTTATAGATTATAATATTTACATTGTGCAATAATGGTCCAGTTTGGGCTCAGAGTTGAGCAGACGGATGGCTTGTGGGTAAAAACTCTTCTTCAACCTTTCAGTCTTAGTCCTCAGGCAGCGGTAACGCCGGCCTGATGGGAGCAGGGAGAAGAGAGAGTGTCCGGGGTGGCTGGGCTGTTTTAGGATCTTCATGGCCCTCAGCCTGCACTGCTTGGTGTAAATGTCCTGCAGGTTGGGGAGGGTGGTTCTGATGGTCCGTTCAGCTGAACGAACCACCCTTTTTAGGGCCATGAAGTCCTGCTTGGTGCAGTTTCCCATCCAGGTGGTGATGCTCCCACGCATGATGCTCTCAATGGTGCAGGTGTAAAAGTTCCTGAGCACCTTGAGTGGGAGCTTGAAGTCTCTCAGCCGCCTGAGGAGGTAGAGACGCTGTCTGGCCTTCTTCACAGTGATGTTAATGTGATGAGTCCAGGACAGGTCCTGTGAGATGGTCACTCCCAGGTATTTGAAAGTGTCCACTCTTTCCACCTCAGCACCACTGATGACAAGTGGATGGTAGTCCCTCTGCTGCTTCCTGCTGAAGTCCACGATCAGTTCCTTTGTTTTGCTGACGTTAAGCAGGAGGTGGTTCTCCTGGCACCAGTTCTCCTTATGTCCACTGACTGAATAGTGGATAACGTGGATTATCTCTTCATTGTGCCTGTTAGTGGGCGGGGTCTATCAGGGAGCAGGTGAACATTTTGTGTTAGAAGCGGGAAAAATGGGCAGCATGAGGATTTGAGCGAGTTTTGTGATGGTTAGCCGACTGGGTCAGGGAGGGTACACCTGGAGCACCTGTGGGGTGTTCTGATGGGCAGGTGTCAGAACACACAGAGCATCACAGTTTGTTGCTTGACGCCTACCTCCGACCTCAGCATGTTGGAAACCATTTGCACCTTTTCATGGAAACAGCATTCCCTGAGGGCTGTGGGTGATGCTCCCTGCCACAAAGCAAACGGGGTTCAGGAAAGTTTGAGGTGTTGACTTGGCCTCCAAATTCCCAGATCTCCATCCAACCGAGCATCTGTGGGATATCCGATCCATGGAGACCCCACCTCACAGCTTCCAGGACTTCAGTGATCTGTTGCTAACATCTTGGTGCAGCACTGCTTCGGGAGTCTAGTAGAGTCCGTGCCTCGATGGGTCAGGCAGCAAAGGGGGGACCAATATTAGACAGGTGATCATAATGGTATGGCTGGTCAGTGTATTTAAATAATGTATACGTAAAGCTCCTTTAAGCTGGGCCTTTTGTTAACATGGCTGACACAGCCGTACATGCAGCTACATTTATCAGTGCAAAACGCATCGATTTTACAATAAAGCTTCAAAAACTGCTGATATCCAGTGGGCTTACACAGCCTCACTTTAAAAAAGTACTTTTTCTTATACTATAATATTAGTACTCTAAAACCGCATGGATCTTTTTTAAAAACTTGTGTACTTATATTCTGTGCACATTTTCATATTCAGGTTCTAACCCGCAGGACTGATGCTGAATGAATCTGTGATAGTACCCGTCTCTGTATACTTTGGTGATTTTATAAGTTCAGTATTGATCTGCTCATCGCCCTGCTTCCTCCGTCGCTCCAGGTGATGCGTCGGTACGGTGCGAGCAGCTGGACCTGTTGCTCCAGTGGGGGGCGGAGTTTCGCCAATCTTCATCCGTACCACCGGAAGGAGAGAAGGTGCTGGAAGACCTGGTGGCCTTCGATGTCATCCTGGGAGACCTCAACTTTGACAACTGCTCTTCAGGTATGCGGCCTAAATCCACAGCTCCAGAAACACGGCCAATGGGGAGGCCGGGCGCCCCCCACCCCCACCTCAAAATTTGGTCACAGAGCTGCACAGTAAGGTTGCAGATATACACTGATGTGGACCTTTAAATATGTCAAAATCAGAAAGTGCTCAGGAAATTCTGACACTCACAGACTTTGTGTTTTGAATGCCTGTCCTGTGTGAGAGTGCTGTGCCGAGGATTCAGTTATAAACTTTGTAACAAAAGTGTGCAAAGAGCAAAATTCCTCTTCTTTCCTGTTGTCTACAGTTTTCTTTACAGAAAAAATCATTGTTTTACTCACTGATTATTGGTAACTTGACAAACCCGAGGTCAAAGTCATGTTTGTCGTATCGCTGCGTGGCAGCGGAGTGTGGAGCCAAACGCAGGAGGTGGAACTTTAACTGAGAAAAAGCAGCACTGATGCTGAAGTCTCCAAAAATACAAAACACAAAAACGAGGCAGGCCTGGAGCCAGAAATGCAAAATCTCAGAGACAAAAGAGAAAATACAGAACAAAGGAGCACACACACACACACACACACACACACACACACACACATATACAGACACACACACTCACACACACACACACACACACACACACACACACATACAGACACACACACACATACAGACAGACACACACACACGCACGCACGCACGCACACACACACACACACACCCGCACACACGCACACACACACACACGCACAAACGCACACACACGCACGCACACACACACACGCACACACACACACACGCACACACACAAACACACACACACGCGCACACACACACACACACACACACACACACACACACACACACACACACATACAGACAGACACACACACACACACACACACACATACAGACAGACACACACACACACACACACACGAGGGAGGACGTGACAAAGAACTGAGGGCTTAAAAACCCACACGAGGTAATTAGGGAGAGAGGGCACAGCTGGGGAAAACAGGACCTGACTAATGAGACGAGGGGATCCTCATATTTTCATTATTTGATGGCCACAGGTAGAACTGACCGTGGTCATATTACTGGATTCAGGTTTGTCCCCCGACTCCTCAGTGGATGGATTCTTTTTTCTGTGTTGTTCCTCTTTAAATGCTTTTCTGAGCGAGGCGACTAATGTGGCCAGAATATTCACTATGAAACCTTCGTTACAGAGGAGCGACGTGAGGAGTGTCAGTACACAGCTTCAGACTTCACACTTGTGCGTGAAAAATAAAAGTGAACTAGGCTCTGAATGCTTTGAGAGTGAGTGAATACCCGCTCAGTACTGCACCTGAACGCCTCCTGTGTGCACACAGCTTTAGCCGGAGCGCCGCGCTGGTGTTATTTATATAACCACCATCAACAGCACCGACATAAAAGAACGAAGCATCGCCGTCTCTTCATCCCTCAAATCCCAGCGCGAGGAAGTGTTTGTGTCGTAAGGCAGACTTAGTGATGAAAAGCAGCACAGAGGAATAAAATGATGAGTGGCAGAAAAAGATGAAGGAATATCTTTAAACAGTGTAAACAGTATTTTTAATATGTAATTAATATTAGACTAACTATTCCCCAGATCTCATTGCACCCAATGACACACACACACACACACACACACACACACACACACACACACACACACACACACACACACACACACACAGGCTAACTAAAACAGTGACACTGTGTTAGGATCCTTCCAGTATTGTTGTAACTGAGCAGGTTTTTCCCAGTAGAGGGCGTGACGAACATCTGTGGTTGGATTCAACATTTTTATACATTTATAGAGCACCAGTTACAACAACAGTCATTTCAGACATTCGTTATAATGTGATGTAAAGACCCTACAACACCCAACAATCAGGTGATCCCCAAGGAGTGAATCCTCTGCAATGATGGGGGAGGAAGAACTGCCAGAACCTCTGACCTCTGACAGAACCAGGCTCAGGGAGGGGCAGTCATCTGCTGTGACTGGTTGGGAGTGACATGAAGAGAGAAATGAAATTTATAATATAAATATATAAATGAATGTAGAAATAAATGTTAACCAAAATTATTTTCTCTTTCTTTCTCTTTTCCGGAGAGAACAATCAGTGATGTGTTACTTTTTTTGTAACGTTTAGAGTAAAACTGACATTCCTGACTTTGTGTAACACTTCACTGTGTTTGTATATTTCAGAGGACAAGCTGGAGCAGCAGCACGCACTTTTTACTCAATACAAGGACCCATGTCGCCTGGGGCCAGGGGAGGACAAACCATGGGCTCTGGGTAACAACACACAACCCCACACACGCCCACGCACACGCCCCTCTGGGGTCACATCATATACACTGTAGTAAAATAGAGTTTCTGCAGGTGTTGCCGCACACACTGAGGAGCCGTGCAGAGCCTGCAGAGTACAGCAGGCACTAATCTGGCTCAGCCTGGCTAAGTCAGGATGCTCCCAGTACAGCAGGCTGATACACGGCATCAGTGACGCAAAACACTGCAGGGTTTGGGTCGAGATATGAAGCGTTTTTTAGGCCAGCGGTATTTCAGGGACAGTGTGGGCAGGACAGAGTGAAAGGGCCTGTTTAGAGGAGGGCTTATTTATTTGGACAGGCATATTTTGCACTGGCAGCCAGGAGAACAGGCTGGTGCTGCCTGCTGTTCTTAGACAAGAGGAGGGGGGTGAGAAAAAACTGATCAATGAATCAACGAAAGAAAGGGAAGAAGATGATCCCATTTCCTAAAGCTTATCCAAAGAAGATTAGACCTAAATGGATACAACAGTGAGCCAAACACTGCAGGAAGACAGCTGCCAGATGTTGTCAGACGCTGCAGTGACGGAGCGTGCAACACTTTCCTGAAGCTTCTGGTGACAAACAGCAGGATTTTTTACTGCCTTTAAATCATGTGGGGATGACAGCTAGCATGAGGCCAAAAGGTTGTGGCAAAATTTTCACGACTGAAGCTGTGAAAATTAAAAGTTTCAGGGAAAAAAAAATCTCCTCTCATAAATGTCATGTTTCTTTCAGTTCCCGTTACAGGGCGGCTCAAACGGCCGACAGGGGCACAAACTGTGGTCTGTGGTGTATTTTTGGAGCTGTGGTCAGAACTGGTGTGAAAGAATATTTATTTTGTTCCCTTCACATCTCGTTGCTGATGTCAGGATTTATGAGACCACAAAACTGAGGTCATGTTAACCATTCGAAACAGGGAAGCTGGTGCATATCTGTACTTTCCCAAGTGAGCTGAAACAACACATTCTCACTCCGGCTGAAACTTGGTCAGCAGCTTCCTTCCTTTTATATTTTAGCCTCTCATTAGAGTCATTTTCCATTTCAGGGAGCATCAGTTTCCAAGAGGTTAGGGTTAGGGTTAGGTTGGAGCCACATACAGAGAGGTGGATGTTATCCTCACTGGGGTGGGGTGACTGTGTTGTAATTCGCTTTCACGACGTAGAGAAGCAGACCTCTTTTCCCTTCCTTTTTTTTTTAGCTTTATTTTCCTGTGAAGTCTTCAGATTTCGATTTTCAGCGCTCACTTGTGCTCTCGCCTGATTCGCTGATTTGTTTTGAACTTCCAACAAATTTTTAATCCCTCGGGCGAACGACCTCATGCTGCTTTATTAAAATCTGCCATGAGCCGTATTAAAGTAATCAAAGCGAAGCAAAGGCTCATTCTGTGCTCGTTCTGCTGTCGACTGTATTGCCAAACTTTAATAGTATCATTAATTAATTTGACTTGAAAGATGATAAAATCCTGGATAACTGGGAGAGTTAAAGTGGATCAAAGAGGGAACATCAAATATGAGTTTACAGCAACATTACATTTAATCTGAAGCTGTGAGCTTCAGTGCGTTTTTAATGCCAACCTTGGTGGTGAAAGGTTTTAGTCCATGTTTATACAGCCTGCTGAAAACAGCAGTGAGATAGTGCTGGGAGTACTGGGAGTACTGGGAGCAGTACAGGATGTGCATTTTGTAGTTCGTCTTGAGGCTCCACATCAGCAGCCGTGTTATTAGGGAGCCTTGTGTAAGCGCATCATTAGGAGGAACTGAACATGATTTATTGATATACAGAATTCAATTAAGCTATTTGGTGATTAGACTCTGATGGCCCATCATGGCCAAATGACCCCTCCCCCCCCAAGAGTCTAGACGCTGGCAGTGATGAAGATAAAGATGGAGGCTTGGATGGAGCACTGAGTGACTTGGGTGGGGTGAAGGTGGGTTGCATTAATGAGTCTGCAAGGGAGGGTGGCAGGTAAGCAGAGTGGAGGCTGATTGGCTTGAAGATGGCGGGCAGAAAGGTGATTGGACGAGAGCAACGATGACAGCTTTGAGTTTGACAGCATGTGTCAAAATGGAACTGAGCGTCCTGCTCATAGGTTCTGACCCCGCAGCCTCTTTCTATGAGGCTGCAGCCTGCAGGTGTCGCCGCTCTTTCTCGTTGTGTTCCCTTCTGACTCTGAGGGCCGCCTGCCGACTCCGTCAGGCTGCTGACGGTGCACCCAGTGTGGGACACCTACGGGTGCTGACCGAGTGTGCGTATGTGCTAAAAACAGCAGCGGAGCGTGCCCACCTGACACCTCGCCATCTTTATTTCAGTGATCTGAAACCTGCTCTTAGAAATGTGAAAAACGTTCTCCGCACGTCGGCCGCCTGCTCTCCACGAGGGCTCCCGACACTCGTGAATCGGCTGGAGTGACCTCAGAGTGCTGTTCTCGTCATACGGAGCATTTTAAACACATTATCCAGCCCACGGCCTCCGATCCTCAGGATCTCTGAGTGCTCATCTCTCTCTGGCTGTTTGATTCCACTGGTTTATGACGCTAGATTGTGGTCTGAGGATTATAAAGGCGGAGAGGGTTTCTGACCTCTTGGAATCGCTATACTGGAAGCTAGATGCTGCTTGACACGGTGAGGGGGAGGACTGCAATAAACTGCATCAATAAAGCGGGTACAGAAATGGTTTCTGCTGCATGTTACTGCAAATGAAACACACAGAGTGGAGATGAATCATCAGCGCATTTGTATGGATATTTGTCCTGACCCAGATTTAATCAGACACTAGTATTTTTGCTGTTTTCATATTTGTTACCCCACCCCCAGAGAGGGGGGTTTGTTTGTTAGTTTTGCTCTAATATTGTTAGCAAACAGTCTGCTTCACACCAAATGTGCAAATAAGATTGCCAGTGACCCCCCCAAGATCACCTGATTACATTTATTGCCATATTTGGGCAAAGGTTGAGGTAAAAAATAAGTCAGTTGTGGAGAACTCCACCACCTGATCCGATCCAGATTCTGGATTTGCAGCTCCTTGAATTTAAGATGGGAAACTCATCTCAGCTGAGAAAAGACACATTTTTTATAGTAAGAAGCAAATCACTGTTCATGTCCATGGACATGTGACATCTGATCAGAGTATGATCCGGATATACAACACAACTTTGGACTCAGTCCAGTCACTCATTTCCCCGATTATCAGGGTTTGCTGTGCCGGCACCACTGTGGTTACTGTAACACCACCAAAAACTATGTACATTTTAGTATTTCTTACTGGACTCATACAGTTTGGGTTGGGGCCATCGCTGATGTCAGTGTGTCCAAACATGTGACTGCTGCTGCTGTTGTGAGGTCGGCATTGTCTAAATGTATCTAAATGTATCTAAATGTAACGGCGGATTACCCCGAGGACCAAAATCAAGGGAACGAGAAGACCAACACGGACTGACAGGAACAAGTCGTTTTCTCCTCTTTGCTTTATAAACAAAGCAGCAGGAACTGACGAATGTACTTCGTTGTCCATTATGAATATGTGTGGAAATGCTGGGAAAAAATCTTCTGATACCTCAAAGTTACAGAAGAGGGCGGTAGAGAGAGAGGAATGCTGAAATGACTCGTGTCTCCACTTTGTGTCTTTAAACAGGTACTCTGCTGGATCCCAGTGGCCTTTATGACGAGGATGTCAGCTCACCTGAAAGTTTACAAAAGTGAGTCTCACCCACCCAAAAACCCACTCACTCTTTCTTTTCACTGCTCCACAATCACAGCATTTTTATCCACAGCCTTTTACTCGTGTCAGCCATAAACTGCAGTAGTTTAACTTTTGTTCCCAAATTTTAAGTCTGTCCATAAAATATGGATTCAAACATGTTTAAAGCCCTGAAATCACAACAAAAATAAAATCCCTCTTTTTCATGTCAGTTATTTCTTTCAATGGTGAAATGAGCTCAATAACCTGCCCACAGCTGTTGGGCGTCTGCACCTCCATCTCCTCTCCAACTCCTCACCATCATTCAGCGTTTGACTTACTCAGCATCGTATCTGCTGTGTCTGCTCTGGAGTCTTGCTGCTACTCTCTCCACCTCCAGCTTTCCACATGTGCACATGGAAGTGTGTGGAGGTCGGAGAACAGAGCTGTATCCCTAAATATAAGTTACTGTAGATGATATAACAATCCTCTTTGGCTACAGTGGTCCTGACAGAATTGCCATTAATTGTATGCATTTGGGCACAGGACACACGGTCCTCTGTCCTCCTGTTCTGAACTTCAGTGTGTTGTGTGTCACTGTCAGAGTCATGGAGAACGAGGAGGGCAGGAAGGAGTACCTGGTGTTTCCTCCCAGTAAGAACCAGTGTCCTGCCAGCAGTCAGAAGGGGAGGAAGATCCCGCTGAAGGGCAACGGACGCCGTATTGACTACATCCTTTACAGCGACGAGGGCCTCCAACAAGACTGGAAACTGGTACGGTTCAGTGGAAGTTTGCAGGATGATGCTCACAACACTCAGGATCATATTTTTTGTTACATTTGTGTCAAAAATTTACATAAACTCATTGTGGCTTCTCCAAATTTTCCTTTTTCTGGGGTTATTGCAAAACATTATTTATTGATTGATTTTCTGAAATCAACATTAGACCAAAATTATATAAATAGGGTCAAAAATATGAATTCAGCACACAGATTGATTAATTAACTGGCAGCAAATAAATCACCTGAAACAACTACATAACACCCTCTGGTTATTATTGGCTCTGAACAACCCATTTCATAGCCTATTAACCGGCTGCATCTGGTCCGAATGAAGTGCATTTATATGGCAGGCTAGACCCGCCCATTTTGATTGACACCTCATTCGGCCAGTCATGTTAAGAAATGGGTTTCCCAGAGCCAATAATACTCAGAGGGCGTCACATAGCTTTGTCGGGTGATTTGGTGCAGCCAGTTACATGATTGGCCGAATGACGTGTCAATAAAAATGGGAGGGTCTAACCTGCCATATAAAAGGGACTACAAATGGCCCGTCACCGGGCCCTGGCCAGTTAAGGGGTTAAATGTCCCTCAGGAAGTTGCATCTTGAAGTTTTGCTGAATAAATGTAAGTCTTCGCTATTCCATCCACTGTGTTAAATGTGCCACTTCCACTGGTAGCAAAGCAGCCCAGCACCTGATGCTGCCTCCACCATGCTTCCAAACAAACCTCTGCTTATAATGACGAACACCTTCATCTTCCTCTCATCTCACCATAAATCTTTGCTCCAGAAGTCTGTGTAGATTCTCAGTCATCCAGGTCATAGTAGTCTCTGGAGCTTGAAAAAGGCGACTGGACTTCTTTTTGTTTCTTGAAGACGTTTCACCTCTCATCCGAAAGGCTTCTTCAGTTCTCAACCAAATGGTGGAGAGACCCAGGTATTTAAACCCCTGTGGGCGTAGTCCCCTGGAGGTGGTTATGACCCTCTATTGATCATGTGCGTGAACACATGTGCCCAGGTGTGAAGGGGGCGTGGGTCATATTTAATCAGTGGTTTCAGTTGAAACCAATTTAGGACTCTGCTCCATTGTTTCCTGTGGCCTATTGAGGTCACTGGAACAAAGGTGTGAATGGGGGTTGAGACGTCTGGGAAGGGAGCTCAGGACAGCACTGTAAGCGGGGGAAAGTTGGTGACGTAATCCACCTCCTCTGTTCAATGATGGTTGTTCACAGTGGACATAGATGGCTTCTTTCACTCCTCTTTCAAACCATCTGTTTTCCCTGTCCAAAATGTGGACATTGGCATCCTCAAAAGAGTGCCCTTTTTCCTTCAGATGCAGATGTACTGCTGAATCTTGTCCTGTCGAGGTGGCTCTACTATGTTGTGCCATTCGTTTGTGAAGAGGCTGTTTGGTTTCACCAATGTAGAGGTCCGAGCACTCTTCACTGCACTGAACAGCATACACTACATCGCTGATCTTGTGTTTGGCGGGTTTGTCCTTGGGATGAACCAGTTTTTGTCTTAGGGTGTGACTTGGTTTGAAGTATACTGAGATGTCATGCTTGGAGAAAATTCTTCTGAGTTTCTCTGACAAGCCTGACACATATGGGATGACAATGTTGTTCCTCTTGTCCTTCCTATTCTCTGTAGTTTGTGTTTGGCCTTCATTCCTGTGCATCTTAGCTGATTTGATGAAGGCCCAGTTGGGGTAACCGCATGTTCACGCACATGATCAATAGAGGGTCATAACCACCTCCAGGGGACTACGCCCACAGGGGTTTAAATACCTGGGTCTCTCCACCATTTGGTTGAGAACTGAAGAAGCCTTTCGGATGAGAGGTGAAACGTCTTCAAGAAACAAAAAGAAGTCCAGTCGCCTTTTTCAAGCTCCAGAGACTTTGCTCCAGAAGGCTTTTTATTTTTATCAGTGATGATAGCTTGAAGATGCTGGACCTGGTTTCCTGGTTGGTTCTGTCCATCTAAACCAACTTCCCCTCAGCTGACTGTGACAGTTTGGGTCTTTTTCCAACGCTGGGAAAGTGGAAACACGTCCTAATAACTTATTCTTGTACTTCTGTTTTAATTATCTTGGAATAAGCTGTTTTTTAGAAACGCCCCGGAAAGAATTCCCAAACTTCTCAGAGCTACAGCTTGGACATTTTTCAGCTTGTTGGTCAGTCCAGTGAGTGCTGCGTAACATTGAACCTTCAATTTATTAAATCTGCATTTTCTGCCATAATAAACATTATGACAGGCCACGTTTAATATGAGCATCCACCACTGTGATAGCTTATATATGACAGGAAATAATGAAATATAGGAAAATGAAGCAAAGTCTCCAAAATTACTGCTGAGCATGAAGAGCATAAATGCCATTTTCTAACATGCCTGCAGTGCAACAAGCTGCATTTTTACAGACGGCAAAACGAATGTTCAGCAGTAATGTTGATAGTGAACGTGTGTAACCCTGCTGTTCATTTATTCATGTCATATGACTACAGGAAATTACTTTGAATCATGCATGTACGAGGGAGGAACCCTCCAATAACCTTGAAACAACATGTGATGTCACCCTCTCCTATTATCCAATCCAGCAACTCGTTCAGTTTGGTCATTTAGGTAGGAGAAGGTTTTAGCCCACTGACGTTAGCTATCTAGGCAGCGCTAACTTAGCTAACATTATTTACGTTGTGTTAAACGGGTCGGCTGCACCAGTGTTAGTCAGACCCTTCAGCTGTCTGATGCTCAGACAGGTTCTGTTTCATCGTTCATCCAGGTGACTTCTTCAGTCTCAGCTGACTGCAAGTCTGCATCTCATAAAGAGCACAGCTGCATTATGACCAACACTTGCACCATAACCATTCACTGAGAGGTGGAGAATGGCTGCAATCATAACACTGAGATGGTGGAAGACTAAAGCCTCCTCCTCGGCTCACAGATGTTGTTCCCCTTTAATAAAAATGGCCTGTTGGTGTTAAAAACTCAAACCGGCTTTCCTCCCTGTCCAGGATGTACACGTCCTCCTCACTGAAGGAGTGGCCTGCAGGTGTAACTTGCAGTCAGCTAAGACTGAAGAAGTCACCTGGATGAGTCATGGCACATTTCTTCCACTGAAAACGCTGCTTTGAAAATGCTGTTATTGGGAACAAAGTCCATTCATTTTCTAAAACACCTCACAGGAGGTCTGGAGCCAATCACAGCAGCCACAGGAAGAGAGGCGGGGTGCACCCTGGGCAGGTCGGCAGGGGAACAAAGTTCTGTCTGTTAATATTCTTGATGTTTAGCTGGCAGACATGTTGGTTTTCTGCACAGTCAGGGAGCCTGTGTTGGTCCCAGACAGGGCTGCTCTTTGTGAAGTAAAGGCTCGTGCACTCGGCTTTAGTCTAAAGTTAAACTTTACCAGCACTCCAAAGGTTTTCCCAGATTTCCCAGAAAGTAGCATTCAGTGGAAAGGAAAAAAACAGATCACACACTTCACAGAACAGCATTCAAACATGCAGATCTGAATGCACTTTGGCTACACTGAAATACAAGAAAACACCACAGGTACACAAACTATTGTATTTCTAATATAATTTTACAACTTCCATAATCCTGAGCAGCGCTGTCCCTGCAGGAATCAATAAAGTTTGCATTATACAGGGAGCTACGACAGTTTAATGTCTTAGACTTTTTTCACAGTAGACATTCAGACTTGTGACAGCAGGAAAGGAGCAGGTGTGTTAATAACACTGAGAACAAGCCGTCTATTAAGTGCAGCACGTTCATTAAAGTGAGTAACTGTGGTTTTCTGACACTGACGGGTCAAAGATCTGCTCTGAAACAGGTTTACAGCTCACTGAAAAAAGCCAACACGTGCTTTTCTTTGAGTCCGTGTTCCTGCTGCTTTGCATGTGTGAAACCTCCAAATCTTAAAACACCCTCACAAAAGCGTTTGCTAACAGGGAGCTCAGAACTGCGACATTTCCTCGTCAGCAGGGAGGTGATACGTTTAATTCTCCTCTGATTAATTTCCTGGCAACAAAGTCAAAAAAAGCTTAAAGGCAGCAAAGTGATGTCACACCACAGGAGAATGTTTGACTAAAACCTGGAGAGGTGAACAACGAAGCAGGAAGAAAAGGAACGAGGTCTGTGTGAGGGACTGAGGAGGATGGGAAACCATCTCCCTCCTTTCTTCCCGTTTCTCTGTCCGACTCTGCTCCTTTGGCTTCCTGAGCGCGGCCGCCTGACGCCACCTCCTGCCTCACTGTGGTTACTGTAACATCATCTCACCTAATCGAAACCGATCGAGCCGCTAACTTCATCATGTTTCTGCTCATCTCTCTAAATCACTTTAAATTATTTTTGGAAGAACACACTCGAATCAAAATGTTTCCACTCTTAAAATTTTCCTTCAAACATTATTTAGTGACGAGTGGACGGAGTAGATTAGTGGATTACTTCATTAAAGACAGTTAAGTTTTAATTGGGTCAGTATATCAGAGTATATGTGCATACTGGATATCATCTATAACCAGTTTATTTCTGCAGTCAAAGGATTTCATACAGACGGAAAGTTTATATAATTTTTGTAGAGATTTTGAATGTTTCACAAATCAGGAAATATAGTCAGTAACCAGGAAAATAAAGCTTTTTCCCCCTCACACGCTTTTATGAATAAAATCTTGAGTAAATCAGCGTCTCTGCTGTATGTGAAATATCCCCTGAGACGATGATCAGAAGGTCATTTTGATAAATCAACCTTCAGAGGGATGAGCTGAAAAAGTCCCAGCATTTCTGTTTAATAAGGTAATGTTAGGATCACAGGGATCCCCACAGATTTCTCCCTGTTTATTTCTCACATAATTATGTTTTATTTTTTTACTATCACAAGCTTTCTGAAATCTTATGTTTACATATGCAAATAAGGAATTGAATGTCTGCACGTGCACTAATTTGCATGTTGTTTAAAAAGGATTTTAAAGATGGCATCATAGATCTCTTTTAGTCACATAATAAATCAATTAAAACATTTTTTTCTATAAATCAGGTTCTGAATGTTACATGAATAATATCCCCCGAGACACCTTCAGAATAAAACTCAGGAATAAAACTGTAAATTTTCTGTCTCAAATGGGAGGAAAAAATTTAATATTTACTATTTTGATTCATTGTTAAAAAAATTTACCATCAAAAATGTAAACTAATAAATCCATGAAACATTCCCAGCTGATCACATTAAGACCATTATTTTGAATTTCCTGAATTATGCAAATGAGGTAGCATTATGTATTATTAATTACAAACTGTCAACACTGACAGAAGTTTTAGTCATACTTGTCTTGCAGTTGTAGGAGTTTTATTGGAAAGTACCTGCACGTCCACATACTTTTGGACAGGGGCTGTTTTTCATGGTTAGTCCCAAAAGTTCCTGCAGCAGGAAATGCTGATGCAGCGACATTTACCTTTGTGGCAGCAGCAGCCACCTACATGGCCTCTTTACATGTATACAAATGTAGGATGTTTGGCACATACTGTGACTGTTATTGAGATGGTTGATGAATCAGCCCCTCACAGGGCAGTGCAGCCTGTCTGCACTTTGCTTTGCTCATACTGATGTTTGTGATTATATCTGAAAACAAATATTTATTTTTGCAGCAAAGCGTTTAAAAAACATTCAACAAGCAACTTTCACACATCTGATTCATTTACTGCACGGCCCAGAGCAGCACTGCCTGTGCTTCCAGCTGATCCAGGCTAAGCCAAGCATACCAAAATATCACAATGCATAAATTAATAAAAAACTGACTGAAAACACAGAAGATGTACTCTGCACTCAGTGTACTACAGAGTATAAAGTCACAGAACACATTTATCACTTTATATAACAGAAAATATCAGGTAGCATGAACGCACCTCAAAATCAAAGGGTGACCCTTGACCCAGCTTTGGTTCGGGGTGGCTGTCGCAGGGCACAGAGCTCAGAATCACCAGCTAACCTAACCCCACTCAGTGGGTGTCGTTGGACTGTGGGAGGAAGCCGGAGTACCCGGAAAGAACCCACTCAGACAGGAGAACATGCAAACTCCACACAGAAAGGCCCGGTGCTGGAATTGAACCAGGACCTTCTTGCTGTGAAGCAACAGTGCTAACCACTGTGCCGCCTTTGCTTACAAATGTATTGTGCAGTTTATTTTAAAAAAAAATTGGGGGGCTAACCCTAAAATGTGAGCTCATGGTGATCTGATGATGCTCTCTTCTGCTCTTCATCCTGCAGGAAATCGAGGAGTTCAGCTTCGTCACCCAGCTGGCCGGCCTCACGGACCATCTGTCTGTGGCCGCGCGATTGGCTGTTTCCACCGGGGAAGAGGAGCCTTAGACTCATCACCTGAGCTTTTTATTTAAATACTGCCATGGAGGAACAGCAGACAGCCGGGACGAGAAGAAGACGTTACCGATACGAAGGTGCTCGAGTAGAGACTGATGGGACGGCCGAATCAACGCAGGCAGAGGAAGGACCGGCTGAGGGGAGACGAGACTCTGAAGGGGAGAGAGAAGCTAGAAAGATATTCATCTTCCTGGATCAGCCACCCACTCAGTCACACACATTAAGTACAGCACCACCCACAAGAGATCGACTTCTTGACTGTTGAGTATCGCCTGGCCTCTCCTCCAACGCGCCCTCTGGAACTGAGTCCACAGGGTTTTATTTTCAGTGAATCGTTTCATGTAGCCAGTAAACGCACTCCTTTTATCGGATCTGTTTTAGCCGTAGTGTTAGAATGAGTTTTTTTATTATGGTTATTATTATTATTCTACCTTCAGGGACAGTTGGATCCTCTTTGTTTAGTGGCTGTGTATCAAAGGAAAACACGTAGTTGAAGCATACAGCTGCTGACTGGCCTTTACACTTGACCGTCTGTGTCTTTGTGTCGTGTTCCTTCCTGAAAGGCTATTGGTCAGTTTGGCTGTCAGTCATTCACCTTACTGCTCCCACGGTCAGTCCCAGGAACCTCAACAAGTGTCTTTTTTTTCTAAATACAACAACAAGTCTTTCTAACAGCAAGTGTACGTTTCTATTCTGGCTGCACCACTTTTTATAGGGAGTTAAATGCCTGTTTAATATTCTGTGGTATGTTTCTATAACGCGGTATTATCTAAAGGGACAGGAGGCTGGACGGAAACGGCTGAATGCAACGTGATGCTTACAGCATGTTTTTTCAGCCATGACTGCTGAAACCCTTTTTGGCGAGGCTTTGCTGATGCATGATGGGAAATGGTGTCAGTTTACAATATTCATATAGAGGCTTGACACATGCGCACTTGAGTCTCAAGAAGTCAAGGAGCATTTTGGCTCTCAAACACACACTTGTGTGTCTGTGTGGCATTCGTGCATGCTAATGCTAATAACACAAACAGAGGATTTACCCAGTGCAGACACACAGCTGCACACATCATGGGATGTAACAAACCCTCTGGCAGCCATATTGCAGGGCGTGGCTGTCTTTGAGAGAGTGGGTGTTGTCCGCTTGTTAGCGATCAAACCGTAGTAGCTATCTGGTTGGTAATCCTTCACTGTAAGCGCGCCTGATCGGTTCACTCTGGAGAGTCCAGCATGAAGCCCAGTTAGCACAGCAAGTCGTCCAGTGGATCATTGCGTTGACAGCCATACTGTAACTGCAAAACCTCATCGTTCTGTAACATCAACACCTGCAAGCTGTGCAATATGCCACGAAACATGAAGGTCCAAACAGTCCCAAAGATTAGCACAGATCACCAAAAATGCACAGAGTTCAGATTTTATTACCCCCCATACATAAATAATTAAATAACAGAAACTCTCCTGTTTTTATTACAGTGTATCCAGTGTGAAGAAAAGAACAGGACATTATCTGTGAATCAACAGAAAATGTCTTTTTTTTCTTTAAATCACGGCACAGATTCCCGGTGATGATTTGCCAGTAAATTTTCTATAATTTTGTTTGAGTTAACACGAAGCCGCGCAGAACTGAAGGTGTTCAGACTGAAATGATGTAAATATTTATCACTGAATAGTTTTTCAGAGAGTTCGAGAAGTCTGTTAAAGAGTGCTGATTTTTTTTAATCAGATTTGACTGAATCTGTTATTTTTCTAAAGCGTGTGAGAAAAGATGGTGAATAATCGGGACCTCAGTCACTGAGCAGCCCCAGTCTGTCTGTTATCTCAGCTCAGTTTAGGAATTAATATCAAAAACCACGACTACAAAAACCGAAGTGCATACAGTCTTTAAAGGAGATAGTAATTATTAAAATGAGACGTTATGAACAAGTTAGCTTCAATGAACCTCAATAACTGAGTCCATTTGTTTGTGGCAAATTCAGTCAGATTCACAACAACTCCTTTGTTTTCAGCACCTTCAGATTTCTGTCTTCTTTGTTATAATGTGGGGAAACTGGTCGGATCCTTTTTGAAATATTACACTATGAAGCCATCACACCAACTCCCAGTCTGTAGCAGACCGTGGTATGCAGCAGGAGCTGGGACTGTGTTCAAAGGGGTTTAGAGATGTGTGCCTACTGAAACTGTCCTGGAGGAAGTCCACGTGTAAAGCAGTTCACTTACAGCCGTCACAGAGGCTAAAGCTAAAGGCTGATATTGGTTCATATTCAGTCACAGCCTTCTTTCTCCCGTTTCTGCGCCCTCTTCACATCATCGTTCTCTACAGTTCAGCACCTTTCTTTGGCTTTTGAAACAAAAACTGTCTCATTGCTTTTCTGTTGGGTTTTTACTTAAAATCCAACACAGTGAGCTTAAAGGGGACCAGCTGAACGTCCCTTCAGTGAACTACACTGAGCAAACGTTGTGATTTAATGCTTATAATTTCACTTTGCCCGTAATGCCGACATGGAGCAGCTACCAGAACCACAGGACCGTGCTGCGTACTCATCCTTTTAGAGATGTCTGTAAAAAGCCGCACAGTAAAGCCGTCTCTGTGAATGAGACATAGGTTACAGTAACAGTTTTCAGGTCCTGTCTGCTACCACGGTCTGCACAGCCAGCAGCGTTTACGACTGTTTTTTCACGCCTGCCTGTCCTGTAAATCTTTCCCTTCGAGCATCACTGTCAGGCTCAGTGTGGATATGGAAATGTTGGAGCAGCTTTGTGTGGATTGTGTTTGTTTTTTTCAGATGTGCGAGCTGATATTTCTCTGAATACACTGTGCTGAACGATGCTGAACGATAACGATGGCCAGTGCTGCAGTATGTGTTCACAGACGTGGTGACAGCAGGCTGCTGTGTGTGTGTGTGTGTGCGTGCGTGCGTGCGTGCGTGTGTGTGTGTGTGTGTGTGTGTGTGTGTGTGTGTGTGTGTGTGTGTGTAGCTTGCAGTTTTGCATACAGTATGCGTCCACGGTTCACATGACTGTTCTGACTCTTTATTACTCACGGTATTATGATTATTATGACTGATGTTTTCTTCTTCTTACTAAGCGTTGAATCTGTGCTTCACCGTGTTTTTTTCCTTAGAATAAGTCGGGATAATTTGAGAATAACAGTTGATTTGTTCAGAGTACGGTCAAACGCCTGAGACCTGGTAAATGTAAATACACCACAGCGTGTGAGGGAGGAGCCACAGTGTCCCTGAGAATAAATCCAGGCTCTGCAGAGGTACTGTGTTAGCCGATGTAAACATTTATTTAAAACCTTTATTTTTCAACTGTTGTATTTATTCCATACAATTATTTGTAAGAACAGAGACAAACAGTGGGTCTAATGTTGTATTTTAAACGCTGGACTGTGAAGGTTATTCATTCATTTTATATTTGAAGTTTTATTTGTTTTACTAATTGTTCTGTTTTATTTTTAATATTTTTTTATTTAAAGTTCAAAGGTGAGGGTAGAAAGAGCGTTTTGGGTTGTGTGGGTGTTGAGCCTCAGCCCTATTACACAACAGCAGTGTGGTGACATTTCAGTCGCTCGGGCGTTAACTTAGCAGTGGGAGGCAAGTATGACCTCATCCTGATGGACGATCCTGTGAATTCGTTCTAAGGTCTGTGGCAGAAAAGCCTGAGTGAGGATCCATTAAAGCTGAGTTTTTGGGCCTGTTAAACACTCTGAAGCTGGTCTGCTGTTTGGTGCTGGGCCACAGACTGTATATAAAGATGGACAAATAATATGTCCGCTTCCATGATGGGCACTTACATCTAATGCTGTCGATGCAATAAATGACCAGAGTCTCTGTTGTAGTGAGTAGAAGTGGAGCCAACTGATTTGGCAGTTCAAATTTGTTTTGTTTTTTTGGAGGTCATCAATATGAGCGTCCCTTCAAACATTACACACAATTTTTATTACATAGATTTTAGAAATATAGATATTTTTCCTCCACACTCTATCCCAAAACAAATTTCCTAACTGAAGAGGAAGCCCATGATCCTCAGACACAAAAATATGGAAATTTGAAGAAATTAAATAATCATAAATATATAATAAATAGTAATGATTAGAATGTTGAAATGAAACAACTAAAGTGACATGATAATAAATTACTATAACAAAAGAAAGTGGGCCTAGTTCCAAATTAATAACATCACAGAAGCATGGTTAATGAGTTAAAGCTAAAAAAAAAGAGTTGTACAGTTATATTTCTTCTAATGCTGAGATCTTCATTCATATGACACAGCTTGTTTCAAACAGACATCCTAGGGCTCATAATTTATTTGGAAATTCTATCTACATTAAGCAAATGGACCTGAATATGTCTACTTATATAAATAGATACTTCTGTAAAGGTAACTAGAAGTGGTTTATTAGGATAGATTGTGAAAACAATGATGTTTCCTACAGTTAAGTGTTAGCATGAAACGGTGATGTGCAGAAGACAAATCTACAGATATTGTTCTAAACTCAGGATGAAGATGGATTTTGGAGGTGCTCTGGTACACGCTGCTGCCATACAAAATAAAAGCTTAGGCCTGTTTTTCTCTTTACCTGCGAATTAAAATGATGGATTGGTACAATATTCTAAAGGTATGGGTAAAATTATGAGTCTAAAACAAAATTCAAAGTCCTGATATTTGAGTGCAACATTCAAATCTCTTCATTCACTATGAGACTTGTAATTATATTTTTGTAGAAAGAAATTATGATTGATTACTTGGACTTTCAGTTACATTGTGGTGATGTCACTGATCTATAAATAACAGTGTCATCAGCATATAATCAAATAAACAAGAACCTGATAGATGGTAATACATAACGGTCATGATAAATATTTCTACATTGTTCAACCCTCTGAGGTTTAAGAACCTCGATGCCTTTCCCAAACTCTGTGCTATCTGTAATATCTGGCTTTTGAAAATGGAACCTCTTGAAAAAGTCTTCAGGAGACAAAGAAACATCCGGGCTGGTTACGTTTCATTATTAATGATCTTTAATAACTTTAACCCTCTGAAATCATCATCAGCTCCAAATCCTAACAATAAGTTTTGGAGAAAAGCAAAAAATGTGAATAGTTTTTGATGTTTGTCACCTGATTGCCATGACTCTGGACAAATAGAAATAAATTGATTCTTTTTTTTTTTTCTGATAACACAGGGTTAGGGTCACCACAGACGTCAGTGAAAACAGTACAGTCTGAACTAGGAACATGAAATTGTAAGTGGGAGCACATGGCACCACTGCACCGCTGCTCCTGACAGCCAAGCAGCCAGTATCAGCCTGTGAATGATTATCTTAGGCTCGTTAGGAGCTTCACCCACAGCCACACAAACCCTGACTGTAATGATGAGTCGGTCATCACAACACAACCAGGACCACCTTCCTCACTTCAGCCCTTTAAAAACAAACAGGACAAAATGTAATGATGGTCAGCTGATTTCAAGTGACAGGAATGTAGGCACCAAAATAATGTACATCTCCCAACATATGAGCAGCTGTTACATCCTGCTGCAGCAAGATGCCCAAAACTACAGATTACAAAGACTAAAGATGAGCGTGAGCACCGTGCTTTGGTGCACATGTGGTGAATAATTTACTCACGCATTGTTGAGGTGTGCTAAACAGCAGGCCAGGTAATGTCTGTATGTCTGGAATGATTTTGCTACATTTCTGATCTCTAATCACTGCCTGCCTTGTGCCCGAGTCAAGTTCAGGACAATTATTCACCGCGGAGTTGAGCTCGAACCTTTTGTAGCTGCATGTAGTGTAATACTGCTTTAGGCTTGTAGTCTCTGTAGAAGTGATGCTTCTCTTTGCAATCCTTTTCTGGTTTGATTTTTTTCTATCATTTGTCTCCATGTTTTTTGATTCTTGTCTTTTTGGGGGGGGTATCGACGGGTTTGTCCGGCTCGGTCTCTGTAATTTGGCTCCGGGGATCAATCGCTTTTCTCTTTCTAGGCTTCTTCAACAAAACTGCTTATTTTCCTGCTTTTCTAAAGAAAAAGATCAAAGGAACTTTCCCTCTCTGCGTGTCTTTGTGTCATTATTTCAGTGCACTGCAGTCGCAGCGTTTATGGAAATAATTAGACGATGTAACAGCCAAAAGTGCCATGACAAACTTGTGGTAAGTGGTAACACTGACTGCCCTCAAATGAAAATTTACTTCGGCTTATTTCCTCGTTTTCCAGCGTACCAAAGTACGAGCGGTTATGATTAGGTTAAAGTTTGGTAGAGGCTGCTCTCTGAGGGCCAAACGCTGCTGTTTGCTTGTGGCTGTTAAAGGATGAAGAAGTGAAAGAAGCTCTTTAAAGAGTCCTTCTGCTTTTCATGAACAGGGGAAGAAGTTTAACACCTAAAATTTACATAAATGTGAAAAACTCCCCTCGCACTAAAAAGTCAGATTAGTCATAGAACACCAAACCGCTGGACTGTAAACAATACCAGATAATCCTGAGTGTTCATGAATCTTCCCTGTTAATTAGTCACTGTTTTTACACTGATGAACAGACAGAGGAGTTACTCAGGGCAGCAAACTCCCCTCTGCAGGCTGGCCCCTCCACTCTGCAGAGCTTTAAAACACTTATTTCACTCTTTGGTTTTTAAACCACTGTAAGTTTGCTGCTCAGCAAAAAAAAATAAATAAAAAAAGAGGAATTATGCAGCAGGTTCAGTGTTGGGTTTCATGGCAGAAATGTCACAAACGCTGGTTAGAAACGTGACATCAGTGGGTGCTAATGTGGCTTCATAGTGGCTGAGCAGCCACCCATAACGTCTGAGTTAACCTCACACACTGTTCATAAGTCACTGTTGTTCAGTGTCCCCGTATGACCTTTGTTCACCATGCTCACCACTATCTGGTGAACGTGGGGACTTTCAAAGGTGGTGGACAAGGGCACTTAGTTAAGAGTCAATGCTTTGAATAAGAAAAGGACATTTGAGATATGTCTATATATTTGATGTGAGAACCTGTCATGTTGATGAAATAAACTTTTGAAGCCGTCAAAGTGACACTGATCATGAGGACAACATGAATAATATGTGGAAACGCTGCAAGTCACGTATCGTTCTTTATATATACACAAATATTCAGGTTTGTCGAAACAAAAGAAATAAAATTAAATGTCTGCAGATTTACAAGTTAATTTATGACAATAATTAATGAATGTGTAAAGCGTATAATTGAGCCGTGTTGACAACTACAAGGCTGAAAAATCAGCTGCCTGACGACTAAATAAAAGTTCAAAGATTTAAAGAACTGAGGTTTAGCTCAGGTTTGATGTTTGCAGGGAGGATATTTCAGGCTGAAACGCTTCAACGTCATGGAGCATCCACAGGTTGAATTTCTGTGAACCATCTGGGTTTCTCTGCTTTTCTGCTGCCCCCAAGATGGATGGATGGATGGATAATCTTATGTATTTTATAATAATATATATTCCTGATCAAATCAGCTTATTTCTAGCTTTTTGTGAACGTCCACAGTCTAAACTTCCTGTACAGGAGCTGGTCATAAAATTAGAATATCATGAAAAGGTTGATGTATTTCAGTAATTCCGTTCAAAAAATGAAACTTGTATATTATATTCATTCATTACACACAGACTGATATATTTCAAATGTTTGTTTCTTTTAATTTTAATGATTTTAATGATTTAATGATAACTGACAACTAATGAAAACCCCAAATTCAGTATCTCAGAAAATTAGAATATTAAGAAAAGGTTCAATATTGAAGACACCTGGTGCCACACGCTAATGAGCTAATTAACTCAAACACCTGAAAGGCCTTTAAATGGTCTCTCAGTCTAGTTCTGTAGGCTACACAATCATGGGGAAGACTGCTGAGTGACAGTTGTCCAAAGGACGACCTTTGACACTTTGCACAAGGAGGGTGACACAAAGGTCATTGGTAAAGAGGCTGCTGTTCACAGAGCTCTGTGTCCAAGCACATTAATAGAGAGGCGAAGGGAAGGAAAAGATGTGGTAGAAAAAAGTGTCCAACAACAGGGATAACTGCACCCTGGAGAGGATTGTGGAACAAACCCATTCAAAAATGTGGGGGAGATTCACAAAGAGTGGACTGCAGCTGGAGTCAGAGCTTCAAGAACCACCAGCACAGACGTATGCAGACATGGGTTTCAGCTGTCTCAGTCCTCGTGTCGAGCCGCTCTTGAACCAGAGACGGCGTCAGAAGCGTCTCGCCTGGGCTAAAGACAAAAAGGACTGGACTGCTGCTGAGTGCTCCACACTTATGTTCTCTGATCAAAGTCAATGTTGCATTTCCTTTGGAAATCAAGGTCCCAGAGTCTGGAGGAAGAGAGGAGAGGCACAGAGTCCACGCTGGCTGAGGTCCAGTGTAAAGTTTCCACAGTCAGTGATGGTTTGGGGTGCCGTGTCATCTGCTGCTGTTGGTCCGCTGTGTTTTCTGAGGTCAAAGGTCAACGTGGCCATCTACCAGGAAGTTCATGCTTCCTGCTGCTGACCAACTTTATGGAGATGCAGATTTCATTTTCCAACAGGACTTGGCACCTGCACACAGTGCCAAAGTACCTGCTTTAAGGACCATGGTATCCCTGTTCTTCATTGGCCAGCAAACTCGCCTGACCTTTAAACCCATAGAAAATCTATGGGCTATTGTGAAGAGGAAGATGTGATACGCCAGACCCAACAATTCAGAAGAGCTGAAGGCCACTATCAGAGCAACCTGGGCTCTCATAACACCTGAGCAGTGCCACAGACTGATGGACTCCATGCCACGCTGCATTACTGCAGTAATCCAGGCCAAAGGAGCCCCAACTAAGTACTGAGTGCTGTACATGCTCATACTTTTCATGTTCATACTTTTCATGTTCATACTTTTCATGTTCATACTTTTCAGTTGGCCAACATTTCTATAAATCCTTTTTTTGTATTGGTCTGAAGTAATATTCTAATTTTCTGAGATACTGAATTTGGGGTTTTCATCAGTTGTCAGTTATAATCATCAAAATGAAAAGAAACAAACATTTGAAATATATCAGTCTGTGTGTGAATTATGTAATCTTCCTAAATGAAACAAAGTGTCCAGTTTGAATGATTTTATGACTTCCTGCTGCAGGTGTCTTCACATTTGACTGATTCGGACCTGTCAGAGGCTCTGCTATGACTAAATTGTTTTAAAAAATACAGATATGAGTCATTATAGTAAGCCTGCATCCAGACATGCATAACAAATCTCACTGGTTACACAGTAGTATGAATGAGATGAATATTGTCCCTGCTACGTTTCTACACGTTAAAAATTCAGCCCAGATAATATTTTTGGCTTCACATGAATCACACAGACTATATATAAAAGGTGGACAGGAATCAGCCAGCAGTGGCACGTGTGAGCATTTTGAGCAGTTTGGCAGTTGTCTTCATTTTTTTAACCGGACATCAAGACTGGGAAACCATCTGACCCTACAGGTCCACACAGTAACAACTGTTGATCACAAGGTAAGCCCACCTGAAACATACCTGGATTTATGATCCTTTTCACACAGGTGGGAACCACAACTTACAGAAGGAGCATCATGCAGTACAGCAGGGAGAATAGGTGTAGGACAAAGAAATCACAATAATTCAACAAATGAAGTTATGTGTGATAAAGTGGAATGACACGTGGAATAAGTGTTGAACACGTGAAGAGAAAGAGCTGCAAAAAGCCATGAAAGCGGAGACACTAGTGGAAAGCTATCCTGTCCACTCTCAGTCCTGACTGATATCAGCTGGTTCAGTCCTAACGAGGGCCTATAAAGAGGTTTCTCATCAACACGTCACACAACAATCATCTCATGGTGGGTTCATGCAAACAGCTCTTTCAAGACCATTACAACCTAAACATACTGATGGCACTGGTTATCTATTTCTGAGCTTCTGAATGCTCCACTGAGCCCTGTTGGGGCCGTAATCCATAAACCAGCCATGACCAGATGTTCCTCACAAGATTTCTGACAGAGGAGCCTAAAGTGTTGTCCAAGAGCGAAGGAGCACTGAAGTTATCAGGAAGGTGCTTCTTTACAACCGGACTTCTTTCTGAAACTAGAGGAGTCGCCCCCTACTGGCCATTTGAAGAAAAAAAATGCAAGTTTAAGGCACTTTTCAGCCCTGGAAGCTGCGTCCATCTTCAACCCCTTTAACCTTCTTGTATTAACTGATGTTATGGATGTTCACCAGAACACAAGAGAAACGCTCAAACTCGAGGAAAAAGTTTTCTTATATTCACTTTGTTGCAGCTGGACTCAGATGTGTGGGAATGAGGGGAGTCTGTTCTTAGCTACAGAGCAGACAGATAAGGTGATCTGAATCTAACAGGTTACTCCAAAGGGATGATATACAGTACGAGCGGAGATCTGAGGAGAGGAGGAAAATTAAAGCTTAAACCAGAGGAGCATAGCTGGAGAAATGAATTTGGCGATGGAATGAAGAAGCAGTTTTATTGCAGCAGGTGAGTGATTGTCAGCGAGCACAGCAGGAAAACGTATGGAAACCAGGAAGAAGCCGGACCTCTGCAGACACACAAACACGCAAGATCGTTCACACACACACAAAGAGAGTCGCAGAGGGAGAAAAAGAAACTGCAGGTCCAACAAAGTAACCAACTGACAACACTGTTTCAGCTTTGTTTCATTATTGTGCGCTGATTCCCGGAATCGCTGTTGGTGTTGTTATGCAGCACTTTCTTGCTGATGTGTGTAATATCTGTATTCCTCATCGTGATTGGATTTATCATAGTTGCCAGAAACATTTGTGATTTGTTGTCTAGTTGACATTTCTCAAAAACAGCAAGTAGGCCACTGCTGGGAGAACAGCATCAAACACACATCACACAGCATTCACATGTATACTGCTGTGCTATGTTGAACTTGCTGACTTGAATCTAAACATGACCCACATCCATGTCTATATGTGAGGGGGGAGCGTAATCCTAAACAGAAGCCCCCGGTACACCACCAACCCACTCATGTCTCTTATCACTTTTCCCCACTCAGTGACACATTCATTCATTTTCATTTTCATTGTTGTCCTGCTTCTAAACTAGAAACATGGTGTCTAACCAGATACTTACTCTGGATGGCATTACTTTGGTCTCCAGTAACACTGTGAGAAATCTTGGAGTCATTTTTGACCAGGATATGTCCTTCAATGCACATATTAAACAAATATGTAGGACCGCTTTTTTGCATTTGTGCAATATTTCTAAAATTAGAAACATCCTTTCTCAGAGTGATGCTGAAAAGCTCATTCATGCATTTATTACTTCTAGGCTGGATTATTGTAATTCATTATTATCAGGCTGTCCTAAAAGCTCCCTGAAAAGCCTTCAGCTGATCCAAAATGCTGCAGCTAGAGTACTGACAGGGACTAGAAAGAGAGAGCAGATTTCTCCCATATTGGCTTCTCTTCATTGGCTCCCTGTTAAATCTACAATAGAATTTAAAATCCTTCTCCTCACCTACAAGGTCTTGAATAATCTTACGTTCAACCATCTTATCTCAAAGACCTCATAGTCCCATATCACCCCAACAGAGCACTTCGCTCTCAGACTGCTGGCTTACTTGTGGTTCCTAGGATACTTAAGAGTAGAATGGGAGGCAGAGCCTTCAGCTTTCAGGCCCCTCTTCTGTGGAACCAGCTCCCAGCTTGGATTCAGGAGACAGACACCCTCTCTATTTTTAAGATTAGGCTTAAAACTTTCCTTTATGATCAAGCTTATAGTTAGGGCTGGATCAGGTGACCCTGAACCCTCCCTTAGTTATGCTGCTATAGGCCTAGGCTGCTGAGGGGTTCCCATGATGCACTGTTTCTTTTCATTCACCTCTTTTTACTCTGTTTATCCTCCACTCTGCATTTAATCATTAGTTATTATTAATCTCTGTCCTCTCCCCCCTCAGCAGATGAGCCCCCCTCCCTGAGCCTGGTTCTGCTGGAGGTTTCTTCCTGTTAAAAGGGAGTTTTTCCTTCCCACTGTCACCAAGTGCTGCTCATAGGGGGTCGTTTAGACTGTTGGGTTTTCTCTGTATTATTGTAGGGTCTTTACCCACAATACAAAGCACCTTGAGGCGACTGTTGTGATTTGGCGCTATATAAATAAAATTGAACTGAATTAAATTATAAAGTCGGCCCTCAGAACACACTGTAGGCTGGATGAGACACAGCTTAAAATTGTGTAATGTTTGCCACTCTGTATATGACAGCAATGACTGTAATTATGAATAAAATGTAAGGCTGTTTTGGAATAAACACCTATTTTTTACTAATTTGTCACTCACAAATGTGACACTTTATGACCTTCAGATGAATCTTAGGACACCAAATGCAGCTTTTTTCATGTGATCTGATTTCTGAGAGTCGTCTTGTGTTCATCTGCCTTAAAAACACAAATGTTACAAAGACAATCAGATCGATCTGATTTATCAGAGTGGTTAGGGAACACACTCATGGAGTTTGAATGGCGTCAACAACTCAACACAAAAATCTGCTTAAACTTTCCAAGTTCATGTGAAAGGAGAGAGCAGGCAGATACGTTTGTATTAATTCCCCAGCTGGAAATTTCCAATCATCCTGACACCACATGGACACATAACTCTAACCCCGGCCTTCTCTTTCCCTTCTGCTCTTGGACTTTCAAGGCTCATGACTGAGTGAAGACTCCTTGTGATTCCACAGGTTCTCACAAGAAAGGGAACTAACGCTGAGACGCCCAGCACTGCGGCACTCACGGCTCTGTGGGAACCTTTGATTTACTCCAAACCCATAACAACATTTTCATCCCAGCAGTTGTATGATTATTATTGTTGAGCAAAACAAACCTACAGAGATTCCTGATCTCCAAACTGGTTTTACAGCAACATTCCTCTCAGTCACGTCATTCCTTCATGGCTCTGATCACTGAATCCGTCCCCCTGTTTGTTTACATGATTACTGGCTGGAATTTTTTGGTTAGTTGGGGATTCCTTCTGTATTGATACTCAGATACTCATTAGCCTCCTTCTGTTGTCTGTGAACACTCACCAACCCTAAAAGTGTCAGAATGAAGGGCTCATTATGTTGCAGTAGATGTGGGAGATGCAGTCTCACATGCTCATTCAAGTGAGACGGAAACTACATTTAGTTAAATACAAAACTTCCTCATTTCAGTTTATGAGTGAAACTGTTTATTTAGAGAACTGAAAACACCCAAGAAGTCAGAGAAAAGCCCACACATGAAAAAATACCCTAAGTAACAAAATGGTAAAAGTCACTGCCACGTCATGGATAGTCCCAAGATGCAGGATGGGGTCTCCCCGGGCTGCTCTTCCAACAGTATAAATGTGGAGCGGCTCGGCAGCAGTTCACACAGCAGAGGGAACAAACCAGGAGAGCTCAGCTGAGACTTTAATCACCGCTGCAACAAACACAAACTTCAGGATGGCCGCTGCTCGTCTCACTCTGTCTGTGGTTGTTCTCATGCTGGCTGTCATCGCTCTGACTGAGGGTAAGACTCACTCTAATCATCTGACTGTTATACTGTACGATGGATATCAGGTTCGGTACATATATACTTTAAATTCATTGGTTTGGTTTAGAAGATGAAGAACTCCTCATCAGTGAAACTTGGTGGTGAAGCTGTGAACACAGTGAAGCATTTAGCTTCATTTCAGTTTAGCAGAGACCAGAATGGAGCTAAAAGGACACAAAGCAGACAGCTGTGTCTCTCAAATGAGTGGACCCACTTTATCTAATGTTTTCTAATGAAAACAACAAAGATGCAGAGATTAAAAATCAGTGAATGCAGCTTTAAATAAAACGTTAAACACCTCACTTCATAAATCAGCTCAGCAGAGGAGAAATGGAGTATCAGACGCAGCCTCACAGCAGCTGAGAGGAAATGAAATAGGAAAAAAAATGATGTCGTGCTGTGTCGTTCGCTGAGTTCTTCATTTGCTCCTGTGTGTTTGCAGGCATGCGCGGGCCCGGCCCAAAGAAATGCTGCTTTCGCTTCAATGAAAAGGAAGTGCCTAAAGCAAAAGTGGTCAGCTACAGCAAGACCAGCCAGCGCTGCTCCCAGGCCGCCATCCTGTAAGTACTCAATCTCAGAAACGCACATCGCCACCATCACCACATCTGCTCCTCAGTCCTCTGACTCTCTCCTCTGTCTGTGACCTTCAGGCTGAACACGGCGGCAGGCCGACAGCTGTGTGTCAAACCTTCAGCCCCCTGGGTGAAGGAGCTCATCGCCTACCTGGATGCCAAGGCCGTCCCAGGACAGGTATCCAACCTGTAACCATGGAGCCTACCCCGGAAGAGCCGTCATGGACAAAATCAGCCAGTTTATGTTTGAATGCTGGAAGTTTTTAAGCTGTAAGCAAACAGCAGCTCTTCTATCTAAATGCTAAATCTTTACCAGATATTCTCAGAGTTAAAGACATAATTATAGGATTCATTTGCTGGGAGAAAACAAATAGGAATGATTTTCTGCAATCAAAGAGTTTTTGTTTGTTTACACTGCCATTCTTTAGATACTGATATTTAATATTTTTACTTTTCTGACTCTGAATATTTATATTATACTGGATGAATATGTTTTTGCTTAATAGGACACTTAAAGTCTGACCGTAAGCACTGTGATACTTTTAAAGTGTAATCTGTAATGACTTGAGCAACAGTGACAGAGCAGTGCCTCCCACCTCCACATGGTGTCATCAGTAAACAGCAGTATAAGCTATGGGCTGCAGCACTGTTTCTGCACGGAGGACAATTAGCTTGGTTTTCATGTAAAAGTTTCCATGCTTATGCTACTAAGTTCACTCTTAAATTAAAGTTAAAGGATCTGCAAATGTTTGTCTTTGTCATTGTGTTTTCTTGCATGCTGCAACAGCTTGTGTCACTTGAATAGAAAGTAGAGCAACAGCTGACAAAGGAGGACACCAGAGGAGTGCTCTCAGACATCATCTGTTCACTGGTCATTTTGATGGATTGGTGGTAACTGTTGTTGCAGCTCTCATGTAGGTCCACAAAATGCTTTTAGGTTGTTGGTCATAGCAAAATGATTTGTGCAGCTTTTCTTCAGTATCATAACTGTTAAAAAATGTTCCATTGTGCTTTTGTAACTGTTGAGATTTTGGTTCATGTAAAATGGAGTCAAAGGGCTGAACAACCTCTGTGCTTGTTTCTTTTCTCTCGTGTCTAACAGAAGCCTCACATAAGCCTGTTTTAAGAATATGTCTGTGACAGTCAATAAATAAATAAATCCGTCATCATGTCAAAATATTCCTGAAAATTATTTAGAGGTCTTCGCACAAAAGCCTTTGTGCTCAAATCAAGTGTGTGTGAAACAGCACATAAAAAAACAGCACCTCACTTTTAAATATATATAGAATAAAAAGAAACCCCAAAAATCAGAAAACCCCCTATGAGCAGCACTTGGTGACAGTGGGAAGGAAAAACTCCCTTTAAACAGGAAGAAACCTCCAGCAGAACCAGGCTCAGGGAGGTGGGGTCATCTGCTGAGGGGGGGCTGAGGGGAGAGACACAGGACAAAAGACATGCTGTGGAAGAGAGCCAGAGATTAATAATAACTAATGATTAAATGCAGAGTGGAGTATAAACAGAGTAAAAAGAGGTGAATGAAAAGAAACAGTGCATCATGGGAACCCCCCCAGCAGCCTAGACCTATAGCAGCATAACTAAGGGAGGGTTCAGGGTCACCTGATCCAGCCCTAACTATAAGCTTGATCATAAAGGAAAGTTTTAAGCCTAATCTTAAAAATAAAGAGGGTGTCTGTCTCCTGAATCCAAGCTGGAAGCTGGTTCCACAGAAGAGGGGCCTGAAAGCTGAAGGCTCTGCCTCCCATTCTACTCTTAAGTATCCGAGGAACCACAAGTAAGCCAGCAGTCTGAGAGTGAAGTGCTCTGTTGGGGTGATACGGGACTATGAGGTCTTTGAGATCAGATGGGCCTGATTATTCAAGACCTTGTATGTGAGGAGAAGGATTTTAAATTCTATTCTAGATTTAACAGGGAGCCAATGAAGAGAAGCCAACATGGGAGAAATCTGCTCTCTCTTTCTAGTCCCTGTCAGTACTCTAGCTGCAGCATTTTGGATCAGCTGAAGGCTTTTAATGGCAGATTGAGAGTGACCAGATAATAGTCACAAATTTTATTTGTGAAGACATTCATAAAACCATCTCTAATTATTGTAGGGTCTGTACAATATAAAGCACCTTGAGGCAACTCTTTGTTGTGCCATATAAATAAAATTGTATTGAATGAATGCTGACAAAGAATCAGAGCGCTGTTGAGACAAGTACAGTCTGAAAAGAAACCTTGGGTCATTCCTGTTTTCCTAGATTACAAATAGTAAGATGTCCTAGCTTTACGCTAGCTCTTCTAAATGAGTGCGATGCCATTTCCTCTCCAGCTTACACATGATTTACTTTCCAGTACATGTTTGTGAGTTATTCCAGGGAATCAAGCATCTCTGATTTGTTGCCTTCTTTTTCAGAGGAGCCACAGTCTCCGGGGTCGTACGCAGTGTAATACTATTAACCAGATAATCGACCTGTGTGGGAGTAGAGTTTAGGTAACTGCTCTGCACTGTGTTGGCACGTGGCATTTGTGACACACCGTAATGTGTGGTCAGAGCATATGATCTAATTTTTTATAGTTTGTAAGTTTTTCATGTGTAATTTTGCTAAATAAGGGCCTTCATTTTCTCATATTTGTTGAAGAGCCTAAATGTAGGCCAATCCTGAGTTACACCACAAGGAGGTGCCTCCTCCTTAGTGAGATGGCTTAGTGTGGTATCAGCTCTCATTTTCAGACTTGGCTGAAGTAAGAGAGAAAAAAAAACTACCGGTTGTCCATCTCATCACCTCCCTGTTCTTTGGTGTGGGGTTTTTTTTCAGGACCAAAGATAATATGTTAGCAGTAAGGGCCTGTTATACAATGAAGAAGATAACAGTGGGGGAAGCACTTCCTTAAACTCAGTTACAGCACTTTCAGAGAAACATCTACTGTCACAACATTTATTGTTCAGTTCCGTATAAGCCATTATTGTAAAATTAAACTTTAGAAAGTAGTGATTAAATTGGTAGGTGGGTTCACATACATTTTGAGAGAAAACAACTGAGGCTAAAAGATTAAAGTGTTTCAGCATCTACATGGATGTTAAAATCACCCACTATAATTATTTTATCTGAACTGAGCACTAAATCAGATAAAAAGTCTGAGAAATCAGAAACTCTGAGTAAGAGGACGATAGATGCCTAAAAGTTTTTTTTTTTTTTTTAGTTTTACAATTAGGGTGCACATAGTCAGGCTCAAAAAGAATTAAAACTTTGTCTGGGTCTTTGATTAATTAATAAGCTGGAATTGAAGATTGCTGCTACTCCTCCTCCTCGACCTGTGCTTCGAGCATTCTGACAGTTACTGTGACTCGGGGGTGTTGATTCATTTAAACTAACATATTCATCCTGCTGTAACCAGGTTTCTGTAAGGCACAATAAATCAATATGTTGATCAATTATTAAATTATTTACCAACAGGGACTTGGAAGAGAGAGACCTAATGTTTAATAATCCACATTTAACTGTTTTATTTGTTGGTGCAGTTGAAGATGCTATATTGTTTTTCTTTGTGAATTTTTATCCTTAAATTATTTATTTATTTATTTATTTTAAGTTAGCTTATGAATAAGGGTGATGATCAGTGAGCAACAGTGTGGCTTCATCCCAACAAAGAACATTATTTTATTTTTTAATTTAAACCGTTATTTAACCAGGCGAACAGATTAAGAACAAATTCTTATTTGCAACTGTAGCCTGGCAAAAGGGGAAGCCTTTTGAAGGGAAAGGAATAAAAGAATTAAAAACGATAAAAGAAAATAGTAACAGTAAAATTACGAGACAGTGTACAACAATAACAATCATAAAATGAATCTAGCCACAAGGTAAAGGTGAATACTGAGATGAGGGTAGTCAGTTTCAGTGTTCTCTGTAACAAGTTCCAGTCATTTGGAGCAGTGTATGCAAATGCTATGTGGCCAAAACGTTACAGATGTGAAGTTTGCTTTGAGGGTGATCATGGAGAACCACAGAGAAGGTCAGAAGGCACACAAAAAGACAGGAGGCAGAGCTGGCAGAGGTGAAGATGTTGAGATGTACACTGGGAGCGACCAGGAATTAGTACATCAGAGGGACAGCTCCGGCTGAGCGGTTTGGAGACAAGGTTGGAGAGGCAAGGCTGAGATGGTTTGGATGTGTGAAGAGGAGAGAGGGTCGATATACTGGACAAAGGATGTTGAACAGCTGCCAGGCAGGAGGAAAGAGGAAGACCCCAGAGAAGATTCATGGGTGGAGAGAAAGAGATACAGAGAGCTGGTGTGACAGAGGATACTAAGGATAGAGTGATATGGAGGCAGATGGTCCACTGTGGTGACCCCAAAATTCAATTCAATTCAATTCAATTTTATTTATATAGCGCCAAATCACAACAAACTGTCGCCTCAAGGCGCTTTGTATTGTGGGTAAAGACCCTACAATAATACAGAGAAAACCCAACAGTCAAAACGACCCCCTATGAGCAGCACTTGGCGACAGTGGGAAGGAAAAACTCCCTTTTAACAGGAAGAAACCTCCAGCAGAACCAGGCTCAGGGAGGGGGGGTCATCTGCTGCGACCGGTTGGGCTGAGGGGAGAGAAAGACATGCTGTGGAAGAGAGCCAGAGATTAATATCAATTAATGATTAAATGCAGAGTGGAGTATAAACAAAGTAAATAAGGTGAATGAGAAGAAACAGTGCATTATGGGAACCCCCCAGGAGACTAGGCCTATAGCAGCATAACTAAGAGAGGGTTCAGGGTCACCTGATCCAGCCCTAACTATAAGCTTGATCATAAAGGAAAGTTTTAAGCCTAATCTTAAAAATAGAGAGGGTGTCTGTCTCCTGAATCCAAGCTGGGAGCTGGTTCCACAGAAGAGGGGCCTGAAATGATCTTCTTAGAGCCTCTGACAGTGGACTCATCTCTGTTCTTGTCCTGTTGGACCTCAGTGCAGCTTTTGATACTGTTGACCATAACATTTTATTACAGAGATTAGAGCTTGCTATAGGTATTAAAGGTACTGCACTGCAGTGGTTTGAATCATATTTATCTCATAGACTCCAATTTGTTCATGTAAATGGGGAGTCTTCTTCACACACTAAGGTTAATTATGGAGTTCCACAGGGTTCTGTGCTAGGACCAATTTTATTTACATTATACATGCTTCCCTTAGGCAGTATTATTAGAAAGCACTGCATCAATTTTCATTGTTATGCAGATGATACTCAGCTTTACCTATCAATGAAGCCAGATGACACACATCAATTAGTTAAACTGCAGGAATGTCTTAAAGACATTAAGGCCTGGATGACCTCTAATTTCCTGCTTCTAAATTCAGATCAAACTGAAATTCTTGTTCTCGGCCCCACAAATCTCACAAACATGGTGTCTAACCAGATACTTACTCTGGATGGCATTACTTTGGCCTCCAGTAACACTGTGAGAAATCTTGGAGTCATTTTTGACCAGGATATGTCCTTCAATGCACATATTAAACAAATATGTAGGACCGCTTTTTTGCATTTGCGCAATATTTCTAAAATTAGAAACATCCTTTCTCAGAGTGATGCTGAAAAGCTAATTCACGCATTTATTACTTCTAGGCTGGATTATTGTAATTCATTATTATCAGGCTGTCCTAAAAGCTCCCTGAAAAGCCTTCAGCTGATCCAAAATGCTGCAGCTAGAGTACTGACAGGGACTAGAAAGAGAGAGCATATTTCTCCCATATTGGCTTCTCTTCATTGGCTCCCTGTTAAAACAACAAGCTTTTCCATGAAATCCATGAAGTCACTACTAGTTAACGTGAAAGGAATACTCGGCTCTACAGAGCTCTGACTCTTTGTCAGCCTGGCTACAGTGCTGAAAACAAACCTGGGGTTGTTCTTATTTTCTTCAATTAATGATGAGTAGTAAGATGTCCTAGCTTTACGGAGGGCTTTTTTATAGAGCAACAAACTCTTTTTCCAGGCTAAATGAGCATCTTCTAATTTAGTGAGACGCCATTCCCTCTCCAGCTTTCGGGTTATCTGCTTTAAGCTGTGCGTTTGTGAATTATACCACGGAGTCAGGCACTTCTGATTTGAAGCTTTCCTTTTCAGAGGAGCCACAGTATCCAAAGTTATACGCAGTGAGGATGTAAAACTATTGACGAGATAATCGACCTCACTGGGAGCAGAGTTTAGGTAGCTGCTCTGCACTGTGTTGGCACTGAAGAGCATAACAATGAAGGAATTAGATCCTTAAACTTAGTTACAGCACTTTCAGAAAGACTTCTACTGTAATAAAACTTATTCCCCACTGCTGTGTAATCCATTAAAGTAAATGTAAATGTTACTAAGAAATGATCAGACAGGAGGGGGCTTTCAGGGAATACTGTTAAGTCTTCAGTTTCTATGCCATATGTTAGGACAAGATCCAGAGTATGATTAAAGTGGTGGGTGGGCTCCTTTACATTTTGAGAGAAGCCAATTGAATCTAACAATAGATTAAATGCAGTGTTGAGGCTGTCATTCTCAGCATCTACATGGATGTTAAAATCACCCACTATAATTATTTTATCTGAACTGAGCACTAAATCAGATAAAAAGTCTGAGAAATCAGACAGAAACTCTGAGTAAGGACCAGGTGGACGATAGATAATAAATAAAACAGGTTTTTGATTTTCCCAATTAGGATGGACAAGACTAAGAGTCAGGCTTTCAAAAGAATGAAAACTTTGTCTGGGTCTTTGATTAATTAATAAGCTGGAATTGAAGATTGCAGCTAATCCTCCTCCTCGACCTGTGCTTCGAGCATTCTGACAGTTACTGTGACTCGGGGGTGTTGATTCATTTAAACTAACATATTCATCCTGCTGTAACCAGGTTTCTGTAAGGCAGAATAAATCAATACGTTGATCAATTATTAAATCATTTACTAATAGGGACTTGGAAGAGAGAGACCTAATGTTTAACAATCCACATTTAATTGTTTTATTTTTTGGTGCAGTTGATGAAGCTGTATTATTTATTGTTTTTGAATTTCTATGCTTAAATAGCTTTTTGCTGATTTTAGCTTTGGTTTTTGGTGGTCTGGGAGCGGCACCGACTCTGTGGGGATGGGGTTTTGGGGGGGTGGCAGGAGGAGAGAAGCTGCAGAGAGGCGTGTAAGACTGCAACTCTGCTTCCTGGTCTCAACCCTGGGTAGTCAGTTTTTAGGAGGGTTAATAAATTTGGCCAGATTTCTAGAAATGAGAGCTGCTCCATCCAAAGTGGGATGGATGCCGTCTCTCCTAACAAGACCAGGTTTTCCCCAGAAACTTTGCCAGTTATCTATGAAGCCCACGTCGTTTTTTGGACACCACTCAGACAGCCAGCGATTCAAGGAGAACATGCGGCTAAACATGTCGCTCCTGGTCTGATTGGGGAGGGGCCCAGAGAAAACTACAGAGTCCGACATCGTTTTTGCAAAGTTACACACCGAGTCAATATTAATTTTAGTGACCTCCGATTGGCGTAACCGGGTGTCATTACTGCCGACGTGAATAACGATCTTACCAAATCTACGATTAGCCTTAGCCAGCAGTTTCAAATTTCCATGAATGTCGCCTGCTCTGGCCCCTGGAAGACATTTGACTATGGTCGCTGGTGTCTAATGTCTAATGTCCCCAAAAGGGAGCAGCCAAAATAAGACAAGGAAGAGATCATGACAAATGACAAGTCTCATTGGTTACATTGTATTATGAAGGTGATAAATAGTGTCCATGGTACTTTTCTACAGCCCAGATAAATATTTTTGGGTTCAAATGAATCCACATGGCAAGTTATGAGCAGTTTATCCATAGACTGTATATAAAAGTCGGACATAACCACTTAGGCGTCAACCCTGTGCAAGCATTTTGAGTATTTTGGCACTTTTTTAACTGGACATCAGGACTATTAAACCAATTGACACTAGTACATGTATCTGTGATAAATAGTGTCCACCTAATTATCAAACTGCACAATGACCTCCTTATGATACTCATGTGTCCTGCATGGACACATAAACACACTGAACAGTTTCACTTCACCAGCAATGTGTGTATTGGGGCTAGATTCATCTTAATTTACTATTGTGCACTGTATTTTAGTAATCATTTTTATCACTCATATTTTTATTATTTTATTATTTATTGTCTGAGGCACCTAAAAGGAATGCATTTTAAATTTCGTTGTGCAACTTCTGTGTACAATGACAATAAAGATTCTGATTCTGATTCTGATGAAAGGCTTGCAGTGTCAGAATAATAACCACACAGGAGACGAGAGGCCAGAGCGGCACAGTTTTGGTCACATGTGAAAGAGACGTAATAAAGGGGGAAACTAATCTGAAAAAAATGGTTCCTCAAAACTGTGAAACTCTATTGTAAAGGTCACTGAAACGTCATGGATAGTCCCAAGATGCAGAATGGGATCTTCCAAAGTTCTTCTTCCAACAGTATAAATGTGGAGCGGCTCGGCAGCAGTTCACACAGCAGAGGGAACAAACCAGGAGAGCTCAGCTGAGACTTTAATCACCGCTGCAACAAACACAAACTTCAGGATGGCCGCTGCTCGTCTCACTCTGTCTGTGGTTGTTCTCATGCTGGCTGTCATCGCTCTGACTGAGGGTAAGACTCACTCTAATCATCTGACTGTTATACTGTACGATGGATATCAGGTTCGGTACATATATACTTTAAATTCATTGGTTTGGTTTAGAAGATGAAGAACTCCTCATCAGTGAAACTTGGTGGTGAAGCTGTGAACACAGTGAAGCATTTAGCTTCATTTCAGTTTAGCAGAGACCAGAATGGAGCTAAAAGGACACAAAGCAGACAGCTGTGTCTCTCAAATGAGTGGACCCACTTTATCTAATGTTTTCTAATGAAAACAACAAAGATGCAGAGATTAAAAATCAGTGAATGCAGCTTTAAATAAAACGTTAAACACCTCATTTCATAAATCAGCTCAGCAGAGGAGAAATGGAGTATCAGACGCAGCCTCACAGCAGCTGAGAGGAAATGAAATAGGAAAAAAAATGATGTCGTGCTGTGTCGTTCGCTGAGTTCTTCATTTGCTCCTGTGTGTTTGCAGGCATGCGCGGGCCCGGCCCAAAGAAATGCTGCTTTCGCTTCAATGAAAAGGAAGTGCCTAAAGCAAAAGTGGTCAGCTACAGCAAGACCAGCCAGCGCTGCTCCCAGGCCGCCATCCTGTAAGTACTCAATCTCAGAAACGCACATCGCCACCATCACCACATCTGCTCCTCAGTCCTCTGACTCTCTCCTCTGTCTGTGACCTTCAGGCTGAACACGGCGGCAGGCCGACAGCTGTGTGTCAAACCTTCAGCCCCCTGGGTGAAGGAGCTCATCGCCTACCTGGATGCCAAGGCCATCCCAGGACAGGTATCCAACCTGTAACCATGGAGCCTACCCCGGAAGAGCCGTCATGGACAAAATCAGCCAGTTTATGTTTGAATGCTGGAAGTTTTTAAGCTGTAAGCAAACAGCAGCTCTTCTATCTAAATGCTAAATCTTTACCAGATATTCTCAGAGTTAAAGACATAATTATAGGATTCATTTGCTGGGAGAAAACAAATAGGAATGATTTTCTGCAATCAAAGAGTTTTTGTTTGTTTACACTGCCATTCTTTAGATACTGATATTTAATATTTTTACTTTTCTGACTCTGAATATTTATATTATACTGGATGAATATGTTTTTGCTTAATAGGACACTTAAAGTCTGACCGTAAGCACTGTGATACTTTTATCGTGTAATCTGTAATGACTTGAGCAACTGTGACAGAGCAGTGCCTCCCACCTCCACATGGTGTCATCAGTAAACAGCAGTATAAGCTATGGGCTGCAGTAAATGAGTAAATGTTTAATGATTTGCATGATTATGCTACTAAGTTCCCTCTTATAATAAAGGATGAAGGATCTGTGAAAGTTTGTCTTTGTGTTTTCTTGCATGCTGCAAGTGTCACTAAAATAAAGAGCAGAGCAGCTGCTGATGGTCCAAAGGAGGCGTGCAGCCAGGCGGGCTGTGAATCAGTGAGGTTAAAGCACGTTTGTTTGTTTTTCTGAGGATTTGAAACTCAATTTTAAAGTTCTAACTTCTTGCTGAGTTTGTTAGACCACGCAGGGCAAAAGCTAAATATAACTGCACAGCACCACAGGCCTGTGTGCTGGTCAGATGCACCACAGATCCTGTCATCACATATTGGATCTCTAGTTGGACCTCTGGGACGTGCGGGCTCTTCATAAAAACAGTCCAGAGGATCACCGGCACCCAGCTGCCAGCAGTGAATGAAAGCTATCAAAGCTGGTGTAGACATGAAGCCAAGAACATCTGCGATCCAACCCACCCTGGACTTTATCCCCGTGTTGAGCTCTGTATGCTCTGAGGAACAGCTTTTACCCCACAGCCATCACAGCATTCACTCCCTGCTGACAGACACAGGACTCGACCGGTCTCAGCATTCACTCACAAATGCTGCTTTGTGTTTGTGCAGTGCAGCTCGTCATCCATGTTGGTGCAATAACATGGAATATCCATGCACTTTATCCCCCCACTGCACACATTTCCATCCTCTAAGTGTGTGTTTTACCTCAGAAAACACGTTTTCTACATGTGTAAAAATATATTTGATTCTATTTATTATCGTTTGATATTTGTATGTGTTTTTTCTGGTCAGGTGCTGACTTGCTCTAAAATGATAATAATTCTGTCTCTATTGATCTAAAAGGGAGTTCGTGTGATTTTATGGGTTAGCGGTTTGTATGCAGGTGTGAGGCTTCACATCCTTTCTGCTACTTTAAACATTTGGGCAGTGTTCATATTTTTTCTTAAACACTCCCTCCATGTTAAATATTCTTACCAAGGGGGGGGGTCGTTCTCAGTCACCTGGATTGTCGTCATTTTGATGGATTTGTGGTAAATGCTGCTGAAGCAGGACCTGGAGTACCACGTGGTGGTTTTAATGTTTAGGTTGTTGGTCATAGCAAAATGATTAATGCAGTGTTTCTTCATTATTCAGGTCACATGTGGAACACATGAGCGATGCACATCTAAATGAACTGTGTTAGAAAGAGCTGTGCCCTCCTTTAGTTTCTAAGGAACCGGAAACATTAGCTGAACTACTGGATGTAGTTCAGTTTCTTTTCCACTAGAGTGCGCAACTATCCAAGCAACCCAGTACAAACATGTGATCTCACACTCTTCTGATTTTAGTTGGTTAAAGAGTCAGAAAAGCTTCACTGATGAGACACGCAGCACCTTTTATGCTGCTTCCAGTCATGATTTGTCAGCATACTCTTACTCGTTTCAAAGACAGCTGCTTTTTATTCCACCCATCTAATCACATTGATTTACTGGATGCACTAAGAGACAATTGGTCTCTTGAGTGCAGGCATGTAAAAGCCCCCCCAACCCATTCTGTGTGGGGGTGAGACACCCAGACTGAGAGCAGCAGCCAGTCAGTGAAGCTGGGTAGCATTTGTGACTTATTATAATCTTTTGTTGGTTGGTTGGTGACTTTACATCTGTACACAGCTTCATGTCACATTTTATTTCACTTTAATTCAGTAATATGTGTTTAATGCCTCCTTAACAGGAGGAGAGCAGGCTCAGACAGAGAGGAGCAGAGAGACCACAAACAACAACAGCAACATCACAGTCTATGGAGGAGGGCAGACTGTACTTGGAGGTTGTGGGATAGAGTCCACAAACGAGAAAAAGGACAAAATACAAAGTTCAGGAGAGAGTGGACAAATGCAGTAGGGCTTTTTATGAAGCGTGATCTTAAAGGTAGAGAGGGTGTCTGTCTCCTGAACCCAAACCCAAGCTTGTTCCGTGATACAGGGCCCTGATAGCTGAAGGCTCCACCTCTCATTTTAATTAAGAAACCACAAGTAATCCTGCACTCTGGGAGTGACACCATACTGGGTGTGTATGCACTGTTTTGTAATCGTGTTGCCAAGGGGAGCACGCATAATGTGAAAGGTATGGGTCCTAGCACAGAACCCTGCAGAGCACCACAAACAAACTGGGATCTGTCAGCTAGTGTGACGGGTTCATGTCTCTTTGCAGCTTTGTGTTTCTCTCTGCTGGTGTCTTTGTGGCCATTTGTACTTGTTCTCGTTCTCTTTGTAGTTGTTTTGTGTTTCTTTAAAGTGATTGTTTCATGCAAATGTAGTTGCTGACTTTACAGCCTTAAATGTAACAGTCACTGTGCTGTGCAGGGGCCCCACTGACCCTGACCCATAGGCCCCTTTGCTTGTGTACCATTGACCCATTTAGCAATCCATTCATGATTACAGCTGAAAAATGACAAAGGCATGAACACATGGAGAAATTCTTGTCTGTTACAACATTCGTGACCAAACCACATAATCAAGCCAAGGGTTATCCACAAGAATGAGGCTATTAAATATAATTTAATAAGATTTATTGATTGTTGTATGTGATTAAATTAACTCAGGGGCCTGTGGTGGTGATTCCAAATACACTTTTTGTTTGTTTTTTACAGTTTGTCTCACTTCTTTTTGTTGGTTTCTCGTGTTTGTTTAGGTCTTTGAAGGAGGCAGACTTTTGCCTCACAAAGCCCCACAAACACAATTAGAGGCCCATCGTTTTTGACCAATAGGAAGGCGGATCTGGGTTTCTTACACGGACGTCAAGCTGGGAAGACACAGCCAGCAGCACACCGGAAGCTATGTGTGTGTTCAAGCTTCATCAAAATTTTAAGCAGCCAAACATGTTTTATTATTTTTGAGAAAGTTGCAGTTCCATTTACAATTTTATTAAAATTTCCTTGTTAATGAGTGTTTTTGGCTGCTTTTGCACTTTGTGAACCTTTACTTTAATGCATTCATTGTCATAAGGATGCTGCTGTAGGGTATCTGGCAGTTAGTTCAAACAAATAGGGAGACAATAAAATATAGCCTGCTTTAAATTTGAAAATAAAAGCCCAAATTATGTGCTCAGACAGCTATCACTGTACTTAACATTATGTCTTAAGGTAGTTTTGGTTATTTTCCTGAACAGCTGAAACATGACATTGGAGTTTTGCGCATGTTTGAAGCGTTTATCAATAACAATAGTAAGGCTCTCGTCTTATTCTGAAATTCCCCGCCGGATGCAGCCTTGTGTAGATCCTGTGGTTGTTCCTCCTGTGGAAAAGCGGCGGTTGGAGCGTTGTTCTTCGCTGTGCTCCCATCCGCTGGTGGTATCAGTCAGCGGCCATATGTAATATAAGCTCATTCATTCATTTTTAGACGCACTCTTATTCTTTTTCTTTCCTTGCACCAAGCGGCGGTTATTTAGTGGGAAAGCCGCGGGGTTCTCTCCACTCCGTTATCCTCTCGGACGTTTATCGGTGTATGCCTCGGTGAGTGTCCGTCGCAGGCTGGGTGGTGACAGCACGGCAGCACGATGATCGAGCGACCAGAGACTGCGGTTCCCAGCATCGCTGTAAGTCCCCTGCTCTTCCTGGCAGGCTTAAATCCACATAAACGTACTACAATACCCCCCCTAACCGTGTCCGTGGGGCTCTGTCTCTGCTGGTACCGACTTGGAGGATTGCACGCCAGGCTCCGTTAACAATCGGTGCCTTTTAGCGTGATTTGGAGTTTCCCAAAGATCAGCCTCTGACGCAAACATAATTTTACCCTCTTGGGATATTCATATAGTCTGTTGATAACTTCGGCATTAAATTTGATTGACCAAGTAACATGTGGCTCACTAAAAGGCACCGTTAAAAATGAATCACGCCTCCCTCCTCCTGTGTAGCCTCGTTTCGATCAGGCGACGTTTGAATGACGAACGATGACTTTAATATGGACACTGTGCGAATTTACCTTTTGGACAGCGTAATTATGGAGTCTCTTATAAACGTCACTTTTTAAACAGAGTCTGGTTTGAAGGGTCCCGCAGCGTTATAGACGGAGCGGCACTAACCGGGGGGGGGGGGGGGGGGGGACGTGGTCTGGTGTCAATTACAGCTGCGTGGAGAAAGAGCTGGGCCCTGGTAGATTCGTATTTGGAGTATTTACACTGTGTTTCTTAGATCTGATTGAAATGATCGGATGAGGTTTGTGTTTTCATGCCAAAGGTCATTAAGAAATATCAGCGTTTAATATTGCTAAGAGCAGCTTTGGCACAGGGGCCCCCTGACCCTTGGGTCACTGGGGCTGTGGCCCTTTCAGCCCCCCCTGCATCTAGCTTGCTTTGTTCAGGGCGTTTTAAACTGGTGCTTACATTTAGCAGTGAGTGCCTGCTCACCATGTAACACTGCACACATTGTGCTCCTGCTGCATCTGTTTGTGATCCAGTCCGAGGTGATTGGCACTGACTCTCCCAGATGTAACACCAATTGTGCACAGTGCTAAAAATAGCAAAAGAAAACTTACACAGTCACTGTGTTCATATGAATCAGTGTTAAGTGATGCATTATTTAATACATAACGCATTAATATTGAAGTTGAGAACAGCTGATAGAGGCAGTGAGAAGCCAGAGCATCAGCTGCTGCCTGCATGAGGGGGTGGAACACAGATGATGTCAGTGAACCAGGCAGCTACTATCACCACTGTGCTGGGTGGGGGTGGGGTGGGGTAGTATGAATGGTATGGAGTGACTAACCTTCCTTTCTCTTCCCCCATTACTTCCCTTTTTTAAAGTCCCCTGCCTGCTGCTCTCTCATAGTCGTCACTTTCTCGTCAAAAATAACCACACTGCTGCAGCTACAGCACTCTCAATATTATGCAGTGGTTCCAGTAATTATAAAGCTGGAAACGTGATGTATGATGGTGCATTCTTGTACATGCATACTATTTTATTCATGCAATGCACCATCTGATCCACAGACACTCCACTAACCACCCACTCGCACTGCTTTGTGAGCTAAACACTGACAGCTTGCACTAATACTTTCTTCCCTGTAGCTGAAGAACCTCTCCAATGTGCTGCACAATATATATGGCTACAAGGAAACAGACTAACCGTCAGAGGTGGGATCTTATGTAACCAGTGGCAGATTTAGGTGTGGGCAGCTGCTATAGCCTACTCTCATGTGGCAGGCAGACACACACTTTGGCAGCAGCAGTACTACGCTTCATTCAAGCGGGGTTATAGCAGAGATGCACCTATCCCGCTTTGTTCCAGTTGTGATACAGTACAGATATCTTGGCTTCGAGCATGAGTTTATACTGAGTACTGATATAGTGCTAGTGTTCAATTAATAAGCTGCAAACCTCACTGAGGGAAAGGCTGTGATTCATCAGGTCCCACTTAAACATTGCTTTCCTGACTTTGTAAGAATAAAATGCACCAAACACATCCAGGAAGAGAAATGTACTGAATTGGGATTTATTGGTTGAAAAAATCAATTACAACAAAACTAATATAAACACAACAAGGAAAACAAAACCACCTAAATTATTTGCACTTGTTTAATTTCAGCTCAGTGTGAGAGTCTTTACTGTGTACGGCTGGTGCTCTCTGAGGGCACCCCCGGGTTTGGAGTGGAGCTCTGAGAGACACGTGAAGTGAAATAATATTAATCAAGTTGAAAACATCTCTTAAAGTGTGATTAAAAGCTTCCCAACAAGATTTACAGCAAACATAACCAGAGTGAGGAAGTGGGAGAGAGAGAGAAACTGACGATGAAGGCATGATCTGAGCTTTTCGGTCGACACACTTGATCACACTTTGCTGCTCAAGTGTGTTGACGAGCAAAGCTGTTGGCGTAGCGGGTGCGAAGTGTCTCCAAACTGCTGACCCTTTCCTGCTATGTTGGCTCTTCTGCAAGCAGGAAGTGCACTGCAGCGTGGTAAAGTCAGCAGAGATGAACATAAGACTGAAATTAATAGATCAGCTCATTACCACAAAACCTGATCCAGCTTTTTGAGTCAGGATCCTGCCAATATCAATCCAAATATCAGATTGGGGCATTTAGCAGCTATGCTTCATTCACAAAGGCTTATGGTAAGAAATCTCTTACACAGCAGCATATGTAATAGCAGACAATAACACTGAGACCCTTCACAGATGAATTAAACGGTCACTTGCGCTTGTAAGTCTTAGACTTTGCTGTTTTACTTTGGAGTTTGAGATGAGGTCATTAAGATGTTTTCACTCCTGTGTTGGCATGTCGGGCTCTCGTGGATGCTTGCTTGACTGGATGGTTGGATGGAGACACAGCTGCTGCCGGCTCATCTGTGTCTTGGAATAGAATAGAAGGAAACAATGTGACGCTCCAGTGGGAAATGTTTCCAACACTGAAAGGTCAAATGGATTTTTGTGTACTGCTGACAGATAGAATCCTTTGCTGCTCTTCATTCATTCAGCTCTTCAGGCTGTGCCAAAAAACTGCAGTTTCACTAAGGTGCCACTAGAGGCTGTCTCCAATGGTGAGTCAGTCCCACAGAGGGTGTAAAAGGTGGATGAAAGTCCCCTTATGAAGCTTTGGGCTGAGCATTTTCATCAATGCCTTCCTGGTGTTTTGAAACCAGGTGTGACGAGTGAGACTGAAAAAGTAGAGACTGAACCTGTTTACTGAGGTCAGGGCCGAGGCTCGTTTTTCTGTAGACTTCTATGGGACCAGAAGCCTTTTTGCAACCACAGGTACAAACACCCCCCGGTGGTCAAAAAAAAGAATGCAGGTTTAAAGTAGCTCTATGTTGGGTTCATGTTTCAGATCCAGAAACTAGGTCCATCTTTTATACTGTCTGTAGTCAATCCAGATGGACCCAACTTCAGCAATGAAACACAGTGTGTGGGTGCAGCTCGCTAACATTAGCTGATAGCACATCATCTTCTGGTCCAAGTGTGGCCTCCTCTGACTCCAAAAACCAACATGGTGACCAAAACGCTAACTTTAAGGCTTCTGAATGTTAGTCCAGAACCAACAGGTAGGATTGGGCAGCTTTTATAAACAGTGTAAGGTCACAAATGCTGTTTATACATCGTGTCAGATTCATTTGTACTTTGTGGAAGGGTCATATTCTTCATAGTGTTTGTTAGAGCAGCCCTTTTGACTATTGTAAGGTAAAAACCCTACAATAATTAGAATTAAAGTGAGATCCACTGTATATTTAGTTAATGGGACAGAGAATCAAACGAGTGGATGACTGATTCATTTGCTGTTATCTTCCATCTGCCCTTTTCTCACTTCTTTATATCACTTGTTCATGATTACAGAGCATGAGATCAGCTGTCTTCATACAGCCGTATTCAGGCCTCAGAGATTTTTGTGTTTCTTTTTTTTTCTCCTTTTCGTTGTTGCTGGGTCTGTAACACACACTCTACTACCATGTAGGTGACTCAGACATGGAAACACTGGAAAGTGCTTCAGGCAAGTTCAGAGCAGTTAGGCCTGCTGTCAAACTGCATCCATCTCTAGTATTGATTACTCCAATAGATTGTTTCCTCCTTTTTTGCTGCAGTGTGTGAGCTGTTTACATCCACTGGTGATGGTGGTGTGTAACCACCAAGCAGTAAAGCAGATGCTGGACTTCTACCATGTATCAGTTTTGGTTAGTTAGTTACTGTGTCCTCAGCAGGAACCTTTTTAGGAACAGCACGAGGGTCTACAAAAACAATTTCATTACAGCCAATGGACAGTGTTATTTAGCCTTCGCAGAGGATGACTTTAGAGTTAATATAAGATGGCTGCACTTCTGAGACATCAGCAAATTAATTTTCTAAAAATTTCCAGGATTTGCACATTTACACCTTAGGAAATTCCTGGTCCTTGTAATCGTAAAGTACCTGGAAGTTACACCGGGCCACATTTCAGTTTTGCACCATTTAACACAGATGGCACACAAAAGATGTATTATTGGCACTGCATAGTTAATTAATCTTCAAGTGATGTTTCGGTTTCCACTGCAGGAACTTGTTGCTCTGAAATATCACTGAGCTTGGCCCTTATTGGTTCTACTCAGAACCAACCAGTGACCTGTGACAAGTTGAAATGCCCTTCCCAGTGTCAGTCTTCACTCGATCATCACCATAGACAGTATAGAAGTTGCTACATATGTTAGCACAACAATAGTAAAGGCTGAAATGATTAGGGGACTGTTCCTACAGTGCAGCAGGTAACTTAATATTCCAGACGAGTCTTTCATAAGTGGATACAAGTACTAAAATTTTGCACATGAACTGTTTTATGAATACGGTTTCGATAAAACCCAATTTAAGATGGCATTGATCATCTGACTGTGGAAAAGTGTGAATCTCTGTCTCTGTGTTTGCCTGTCTGGGGATTCTTTGCCAAGACTCAGCTGGGACACTGGTTATATCATTACTAATGCCTTTGAAGTCCCTTCAGTAGTCATCTGTTGTCATAAATTATTAATTTAGTTAATTTATTCAGTTCTAAGTTTACTTTGTAACAATTCTCTTAGTTAAAAATGAGACAGACAGGCTGTAAAATGGATTTCCCCAGTCACGAGCAAAACATCTGAAACTGATCTGGTGCTTCAGATAAAATCGCTCTCCTACACTGGAAAAGTCCATTTATTAAACAGTGACTAATATGATTTTTTTTTTTTTTTAAATTATGGTTTCCAGAGGGACAAACACTCATTCTGGCACTTGTATCCACTTTTGAGATGCAGTTACAGTTATCTTCTGCACTGATGTCCGTGACCTCGTGCCTACCTCAGGTTTCTGTAATGGGAAAAGGACGGCTAGCTTCAGCTGCGGCTGGTTTCTAACCCTCAGCGGACCTCTCAGTGCTGCACTTTTCCATCAGTGCCACGCCTGGCAGCCTCAGCAATCAATGTGTTTGCCTCACGTAGCGTGCAGGCCAGAGCACAATGATTGGAGGGTGGGGTTTTATTATGACAGCAGGCTGGGAGACAGAGGGGGGTAGACGGAGATCAGCTGTGATCGAGCTGCCTTCAGTACGACCGGTCCTTCATGTGGGCCATGATGGACACGATTCACGTAGGATCTTCTCTCTTTGCTTGTCTTCATTCTTTGTTTCTGTATTTTGTTCTTTCAGGAACTGATTGACCTGATTTGTTGGATTTTTCTCTTTCATTTTTCGTGGACTTTGGCAGAGTTGACTCCGCTTCCTCTTTCCATTGAAGTGAAAACCTGTTATTTCTCTTTTTTTTTCTCCCTTCACCTCTGTTCCCCTTACAGCGATCTTATCGTGTTTAACCCAGCTGCACTTCTCTGCAGAGGGGCTCTGCACAAATTCTAATTATGGGCTCACAAAAACAACATTTTTATCACCTTGTGCATCCAAATCCAGCTGTGTTTGTCTTAACAGCAACTGAAGTTTTGTTTCTGTTTGCCTGCTTTTGTGTGCTGATTAGAGCTAATCCAAACCTATATTTAAGCTAACAGAAGGGTGTGTGTGTGTGTGTGTGTGTGTGTGTGTGTGTGTGTGTGTGTGTGTGTGTGTGTGTTATTGATTCCTGCTGTTAACCACATTGATGGTGTTTTTGTCTTCTTTCAGCAGCGGAACCTAGAGGGCTACGTGGGCTTTGCCAACCTCCCCAACCAGGTGTATCGGAAGTCTGTCAAAAGGGGGTTCGAGTTTACATTAATGGTTGTAGGTAAGTTGGAGCCATCAGCACCTTGAGTGCGAGTGAGGACGCTGATGTGTGTTTGCTTCCACTGTGTGTACATCTGTCTCTGCTGTGGCTTTTCCGTTGCTTCGTGCATGAGTCATCGGCACAGGTTCAAAGAAGGTGAAGCGTGTGTAGCATCCGCTCAGCTGCTCAGGATGAAGAGCTGACAGTTTGAAAGGTAGTTAAAGGCTCAGTGATGAAGAAAGCTTGTTTATCACATAAAAAAAACTGGATTCCCACAGTTTCCCACAAGGGTGTTCTCTAGTTCCCCGGCCAGAGCACACAATGACACATCAGTGTGTTTTGGGTGACTTAATTTGGAAAGTGAGCTGCAGGATGTAGGTTGCAAAATGTGGCTAACTGCATTACAGAGGAAGGGAAGTGGAGAGGGGAGTGGTGGAACAATGGCTTGGATTGTCCATATAGACCTGAAGCAGCAGATACTCCACTGACTTTTACTGTAGATGTAAATGTGTGATAGACTCAGAGACCTTCTCTGCCTGTCTCATTGTCTCTGCTCCTGAAGTGATTTTTATGGGAACAATTCTTGATGAAGTTTCCATGAAAATTTAAAGAATTCCAATTCCGGCATGAACGTGAGCCACACAAGCTCATTTATGCTGGAATTGTACTTGACTCATTTGGTGCCATCATTTAAAATGGATCATTTGGTTTTTGGGATCAAATCCAGCCCTCAGCTGTCTTACCTCTGGCTCATGATAGCTAGCAGTAGCTTGCCTGCTAACAGAAGAATTGTAAGCTATCGTAGCAAAATATCATGTTGAGTTGGAAAAGGTTCACTTCCTTCTACTCCCAGGGCAGGTCTGGTGACTTGATGATGGGCCATTTTCAAATTACTTTATCTGCTAATATTATGAACTAATTATCACCTGATTTCTGCAGTGTAGTTATAGTTATCAGGCTAACTGGCTTTGCTAACTGTGTAGATTGCTAGCCAGTGACTGTAGCTCAGGACACAGAGCAGGGCATCTACTAATCATAAGGTTGGTGGTTCAATCCCTGGCTGCTCCAGTCTGCATGCCAAAATATCCTTGAGCAAAGTACTGAACCCCAAGTTGCTCTCCAGTGTATCCATTGGAGTATGAATGTGGGTGAATGAGGCCTGTTGTATAAAGCGCTTTGGTGTGATCCAGAATTATGTGGAAACATGATTAATTTCGGCCATGAGTGATCACGTGATGGCCCGACACAAAGATGCTTTCACACTTGTTTCTAGTCACGGGGTCAGTTAGCCAGCTAGCTGTAACTTAGCTACACAACATCTATCTGGCACTGGTTGTTCTGCCTGGTGTCTTTGTTGTCATACTAATACTCAGGTATACAGTATATATGCTGGTTTCCTGTTGCTGTATCATGACATACGGTAGTACAACATCACAGTGCAGGACAGTCATGTATGGCTCAGACTGCATAAATAAAACATTGTGTTTTAATTCAGATTCTCTTGGTTTTGTGTACTTTGTCAGCAGTGTGTTAGTATGTGTGTCTGCACTCTGGCTTTATTACCCCGTGTCTAGCCCTCAAAGTAAATAATACCAGCTGACATTAGTGTTTAGCTCTGTGTAGTTCCACTTCCTTATTTGGCCACTGCAGGGAAATGAAACTTCCAATATGATCTTAAAGGAAAATTTCAAACATTTGGGAAAAGCTTCCTTTTTAAGAGCATCTTTAGAAGACTAAAGAACGAAGTCATCATAAAGACCACAAGCAAGGGCAGCAGGGTAGCCCAGCACTGCTCCTGTTTGCTCCATGTTGCTACTGTTTTAACCTTTTTTTTAAAAAAAAATCTCATTGTGCTTTAGAAATATTATTTTTAGTGTTGGTCTTAAACTCAGCCACCTGGAAAATGTCATAAATCTAACTGTGTGTCGCCTGTGGTGACCCCGAGCTGCTCGGTGAAAGGAGACAGACATCATGGTGAAGAGGCGTCCACTCGTTGTTGGCTCAGCCCGGGGTTTTAGTTTCCTGTTTAGTAAACAGCCGCTGTGGAGGAGCAGTCGAGCGATGGCTTGGGAGAGAACCAGAAAGATCCACAATCAGCGTGATCCTGTTTCAGGGTTTCTCACTGGCCCCTCTGTCTCTCCTCAGATTTCTTGGCTCGCAGCACCAAAGAAATTTCACACATAACAAACGTGTGCATTTTAAAGAGGAGCTTCGGTGGAAGGCTTCTCAGCTGCTGATCGTTCCTGTGTTCATCCCACTGGTCTCTGAGAGCTCTGCGTGTGGATGCTCCCAATAAAACTGGGTTCAGTTCATGGAAACGTTAAAGAAATCCACTGAGAGATGTTGGTTTTGCTGTTGAATAAAAACAGAATAGGAGGAAAATGTATTATTTAAAACTAATTATAATAAAAAAGATGAGTTATTGCTATTTAACTGATTTCTTGAAATGGAATTTATTTTTAATAGCTTTCATTGAATTTAGATTAAAATGCATATGATTGTCTTTGAGTAGAGTATATCTGCATGCTAAAAGTCAGTTTATAGAAATTCATGTAAGGAATAATTATTCCCTTATCCCAAGATGAGAAATCGTTGTTCTGAAGCGGGTTTGGTCAAACAAAAGTGTGTAAACACACTGATCATGATTTCCACTTTATCATGTTTTACCTGGCTTGTTATCAGGGGTACTTCTGGATAAATTACCTGAGTAAAATAGTCTACCTGAGTTTGGACTCACGGGGCTCAGAGACTTGTTGGCGACCATCTGGGAACCACCGGTCACAACGTGTGGGAAAATGTGAATTCCCTGACTGGTTTCCAGTGTTTGCTGGCAGTCAGCAGGTGATGTTTACACTGCTGCACCTAAAATCTCCTCGTCACCAGTAGTCTGCATGGGAGAACCTTGTCTGCAAGTGAAATACTGTCTAAGCAGTGATGAAGCTGTAAGTGCAGCACAAACCGGACACTGGGAACGTTCGCCTTCAGAGTAAAAGTTTGCCCATTGAAATGAGCTAGTTTCACTGGTACGGCACAGCTTGGACTCTGAGGACGAACATCCGCTGTTTCCATCACGCTTTTTCCATTTTTTCCAACAGCTCAGAGAGGAAATGGCAAATGTTTGCTGACGAGTTGGCGTCTTCAGTGCAAACTACAGGTGATCGCAGTAATCTGCCAGCACCCAGAGTAATCACAGGGACGGCTTTGGTGCAGCACCGATTTCACCTGGCTGTAGACAGAGGTTGCCATGGCGGCACCGACCGGTCTGTGGGCCTGTATGACTGCGGCCCACTGACCGGTCTGTGGGCCTGTATGACTGCGGCCCACTGACCGGTCTGTAGGCCTGTATGACTGCGGCCCACTGACCGGTCTGTAGGCCTGTTTAGCTGAGGCCTTAGACGACCAGAATTATGATGAGAATGATGACCGTGCTTGTTTCAGCAGACAGAGCTATGGAAAGGGTATTGTCTGGGCACACACACACACACACACACACACACACACACACACACACACACACACACACACACACACTGGGGGGAAAGTTGGATAGGAAATGAGCAGCTGAGACTCTGGAGTAATCCACAGTGTTGCTGAAACAGCAGCTAGTGTGTGTCTGTCCAGCCAGATAAGGAGCTTAACAGGTTAAAAGGTCCAATTAAATTAAATATGGAGGGCCACTTATAATTGTGAAGCTGGCTCATGCAGCTTCAACACTGTGTGCCACATCCTGCTCAGAAATCAAACCTGTGTAGTTTCTTTTGGTCGTGTTAGGCATTCACCTCTAACTTTTATCCTGAATGGGTTTCCAGAGCAATAATAACTAAAAGTTTCTGCAGCATAAAATGTAGACTCAGCCAAATGTAAGAAGCATGAGGCTCATAAAGGTCACAATCACAGAATAATGTATTTTAATGGAGAAGTTACAGAGGGGGAAAAAGGAAATACCGGTGTTACAGAGACAGAAGAGCTGATTATGTTTTGACTTGACAAGCAGCCAACTGCAGCCACAGTCTGAGACTAAAGGCTGGCTTCAGCTCTGCTGTACTTGGCATTACGGTGAAGTGTGAAAGCCTGGCTGGCCTCAGAGGCCCAGTATTATTCTGCTGTACTTCTGGAAAAGACAGATGGTGGAGTATTAGACAACTGGGCTGATACCTGCAGGTTACTCTCTCAAATTCCAGCAGAGCAGGCAGAGGCTTAAGAGCTGTTACTCCATGTGTTTGATCTGTGTAGGGTAAACTCTCTCCTCAGCTCTCTGTTTCACCCTGTGTCTTGTTCACTGCAGAGGAGAGATGGGTGAAGATAAACGTGTTTAGGTTGATGACTATCTGTTGCTTGCAAATTTGGCGTTGAGCTGTCTAAAATCAGACGAGGATGGATGTCAACCCCTAAATATGCAAAAGTGAGGCCAAAATATTCCCAAACCTGAATCTGGGAACAGTGAGGAGGATATTAGTAGCTCCTCCTGGACCAGTGTTGGGAAGGTTAGGAGTATCCACCCAGGAAAAAACAGTCCCTTGATCAAATATTTTGAGAAAAATGTGTGTAAAGTGTTAGTTTAGCTCGGGCTCTGGAGGACTGGAGGCAGTATATGACAGTGTATAGCTCAGCGTGTTTTTTCAAGCATCTGCTGAATGTTTTTCCAGGAGAAGCAGAAAAGTATGACTGTATGCTGACCCAAAAACAAAGAAAAACTGGGTTTTGTGTGTTACACCCCTTGTGCGTGTCAGGCCAGGAAGCAGCCCTGGTTCTGCTGGCAGTCCCTCCCTGAGAAGGAACGCCACCAGAAACTGGTCTTCCGGTGGATTTTTTTATTCTTCTGTCCTCTTTTCTTTCTCCTCTCTGTCAAACTCTGTCTTTCCCCTCTCAGTCCTGCCTCTCACTGGGGGTGGGGGGGCTTCCTGCCTTTTTTGTCCAACTGGCAGGCTGAATAGGAACTCCTGGAAAGATTAGCGAGATCTAGCGCCAGTGCAGAGAGCTGAACAGAGCTGGGAGTCAGTTCCGAACTGAGGAGAGGGGAAGCGATGCCCGCTTCATGCTGCTTCTGATGTCTAACAAGGCCGCTACTCAGCAGCCCCGCCGCCTCAGCTTTCCCAGAGCTGCTCAGGAGGAGAGCACATCAAAAGCCTTTTAAGAGTCTGACCTCAGGATTCGAGACGTTAGAGATGAACAACTCAGAGAGGTTTAAAAGTTTCCCTCACCAAAGTTCTCCCCATTCTCAGGTTGCAGCTTCTCACATGGCGGAGCTGTTTATGTTGGTAGTGCATGAAGGGTATCGAGTCACTTGGTGCCAGTCAGCGGCAGTGACTGAAGCAGATGGACGAGCCTGAATCTCTTAACAGATCAAAAACAGTATCTGTTTATCGGCCTCACTGATCCGCAGCTCATCGTACAACTGTTGGTCTGTCTGTCCTGCTGTCTGTGCCGTTGTGTTCCTCTAAGCCTGTGAGCTGTGTGTGGTGTAACACTGAGCAGTACGTGTGTCCAGATAAGACCGTCTGCAGGCTTACGATTGACCGCCTTGCCTACTGACCTTGCAAAAGGGAGTGAGTGAAAGAAGGCTTTGGTGTAGTTAATCTGCTGGCTTAACCAGATGCACTCATAGATGCTAAACATGCACATTCATTCACACAAGAATGACATTAACCCTTATTAAGAACCCACTCATTCATCCTGTTTACCAATCAGGCAGTCACATGGGAGCGATGCACTGTCCTGCAGATTCAGGTCACAAGCTTCTGCTGATGGTCCCTCAGTAAAATCCAAAATTTGGTGTTTGTTGCTCCCAGCTGGGGTAGTTCAGTATATGCACTCCAACGTATTAACTGGCAGTCATGCAAAGGTGGTTATCAACTTGATAAGTTAACCCTGGGTTTTCCAGTGTAGCTCTGAGCACGTTCATGTGAGAGTAAATATATAACAAACATGGACAGGTCTGCTGGGAGAAGCGCGGTATATTTTTGAAACAAATCTCTAATCTTAGAGGTTCTTGTGGCCCAAAGCAGTGCAGTATGAATGTGTTTGATAGGAAAGCCACTGTATCTCTTTTTTTTTTATTTCTCTTCCCCCTCAGCCCCAACCAGCTGCAGCAGATGGCCGCCCCTCCCTGAGCCTGGTTCTGCTGGAGGTTTCTTCCTGTATAAATGGAGATTTTGGGGTTTTTTTGGTTTTTCTTCCCACTGCTGCAAAGTTTGGAGCATTTGACTGTTGGGGTTTTTTCCTGCATACTGTAGGGACCTCTGTAAACTCTTTACTGATAGTTTCATGGGCTCAGTTGTTGGTTCCAGATCAAACTGAGTAAAATATAAAATCCATTTTTAAATTTTGGTCATTCTAAGAGTCACAAAGGTCCATCTATTATACGTCTGCAGTACTTCATTTAGGCTCCAGGTCCTGCTTTGTAGTGCAGGCCTCTGATCTGTGATATTCTCACCAGTCTCCAGTTTACCCCCTCAGTACTGATCGGTCATGGTGTAAATAGTGCCAGTATGATGACGTACCGTAGCTGCAGTGCTAACTCAGACTGGCAGTGACAGTTCAGTGAATTTAACAGACCTCCCTGTCACCTGATCTGAACACTTTTAGGATGTTATTGACTTCAGAATCAATGATGTGACTGCACGTCAAAGGGAAAGCATCTTAGAAAGCGGGGGTCTTTACTCTGCAGTGTAAAGCATCTTAAGGCACAATCAGATGGTTAAAGAGATGATTGCTGATTGAAATTAACGGCTCGTTTCCTCCACTCTCTCTTGATAATTCAGCAGAGCCTAGTATCACATGGAAACAGTTGAAATTAAATCTTTCAGTGGAAAAGTTTCAGTTAAAGAAATTCTATTTAAAGTGCATTTAAGCACCGTTGTGAGCGCTCAGGATGTTATGGTAAAGTACTTTTGGAATAATACTTTTTAAAAAGTTGTCTTCTTTTTTAATACACTTACATTTGAAGTAGTAAAAGCTGAAGTATTACAGGAGACACAATTAGGGTTTGTTTTCATGTGAAAATACAGTTCAGCTATTGTCCCCTTTGATGTGCTACTACAAGTGCTACAGTCACTATAGAGACACTCGTATTACACGTTACTGTTGTGCGTGCAGGTTTACCGGCTCAGCAGAGTGGAAGCGAGCAGCCGTTGGTGGTAACACCTGTGCTTTTCCTGCTCTGACAAGTCAGCGCGTCTGCTGGGAGAGACAAAAAAAAGCGCTGCACCAAGAAACCAGACTGAACTGTAACGTTGTTACCAGCAGTAAACGATGACGTAATGTTGACCTAAAGATTCATCCTGAAATATCTCAGAGTCAAAATATGATGTATAATGTTCAAGGTCCTGCTGTGGAAAACATTTGGGGCCACAGACTGTATATAGATGGATGCAGATGTTTGCATTTTGGCCATAGAGATGCCTACCATTAGAGATACCTATGTAATGATACTATATACACCAAGTGTGTAAAGCTCTCAGGCACTTAGACCCACTTCTCTAACCTCCATCTGCTCTAAAAGTCCCTTCTTGGAGTTGGTGTTGTTGGAGGCTACAGCGAATATGATCCTTTTTTTTAGTCACAGCTCCTCAGATCCAGAGAGGCAGTTAAAAATGGATGATTAAATTGTACAGGTGCTGCTTTTATTGTGCCCACACACCATGTAAAAGGCGTTATGGGCTGCACACAGCTGCGCTTCACGGTTGTAAAGGGGGCACCGTGGGCTGGTGGGCGCTCCCATGGTTTCTCAGCAAAGACTCGAGGAGCGTCCCACAGCTTCGACAGCAAATTCCTCAAACTTCACGACTTCCTGTTTGACTTCCCAGCCTCTTTTTTAAAGTCACAGCATCATGCTTTTTGGGATATCATGGAGCCGTTTGTTTTTCCTCTTGGATCTTTACCCCTGCTGAACCCCTGCTGTCCTTTCTCTGAGCAGGCCAGGTGAAGGTTGCAGAATGATGTCACTCTCTCAGGTTCAGCAGGTCTGTGGTTAGTGTAGTTTACATGGAGCCAACCACGTTAGTCGGTCTGTTTACAAACCCGCCTCGCCGCCTCCGGGTGCAGCGCCCGGCACATTCACTACTCTCTGCGTACGCGTGCGTGTCGGTGCGATCGGACGGGGCCGTGCGCGCGTGTGCGTGCACGCTCAGTCAAACCACTGCAGGCAGGCCTGGCTTTGCTCATTCTTCCTCTCCGCTGTGCTCCCGTTCCCGCCGTCTCTATTTTGAGACGCACATGTCGGCTGTGACCCAGCACGTGCCGATTCTGTCAGATTTAGTCTGAGGGCTCGGCGGATCGCGACGCCCTTCTCTAAATTTAAAATGATGAAATCAGAGGAAAGTGTGCTGCGTGCCCTCGCTGCAGGCGGGCTGGGTGCTGACACAGTTTGGTTTGGGTTCTGGATCTTTCAGTCTGCTAAACTCGCAGATCCTTATCGTTTGCCAAAACACTGACCTTTGCCCCCTGTTTGCCCCTCCCCCATTTCAGCTAGTCCCACTGAGCCTCACGATGGAGACCGGTCTTTCCCCACTTCCCTCATATCCCTGTCTGTCTGTTCCCTTTATGCCGGTATGTTTCCCAGATTCCCCATTTTCACACTTTCTGGTTCAGGCCTCACACACGTTTGTTGGAGGTGTGTGTGTGTGTGTGTGTGTGTGTGTGTGTGTGTGTGTGTGTGTGTGTGTGTGCGCGTGCTACTTAGCAGGCCTGTCAGGATGTTAGGAGGCCAGCTGCTGCCTCAGGGCAGAATGAGAGAAGAGGAGATCCAGTGAGCGAAAGAGAGGGAGGAATGTGAGGAATCTCATGGGAAAGCCACTCTGACCATTTGTGTGTTTGTTTTTCCAGCCTGGCGTAACTCCATCAACATATATGTTTGATATTCATGCTTTTTAGGAAGAACAGTTATTGCTATGGCTTTGAGTCTTTACTGGTCTGACTAATGGTATGTGGCAGCGCGTCCTCTTATTTTTGTTGTTTAATGGTGTCTAGCAGTTGTAGGTGCATTTTTGGCACCTTGGTGGTGGAGATGTGTTAAATGCATCCATTGCCAATAAAAACAAGGGAAACAGTCATATTTGAAGACGAGAAATAGTTGGATCTTTTTTATAATATAGTGATGATTCAAATAATTGAAAATCACAACTATCCCTACTCGGGACAAAGCTTCGATCACTCGTCGGTCTCCTCTCAGCACACAGTTCATCGCCTTTAGTTGGTCCTTAGAGCCAGTTTGGCCTGCAGCGGTTAACATGGTTTAATTATACTTCATCAGTGTAAATGTAAAACAGGAAACCCATCAGTCTCCCACAGGGCTGCTCAGGGCTGTTCAGAAGGTGTCTGTTTAACCAATCACAGCAGAGCTTTGTAAAAATACAGTCAATAATACTGGAAAGGAAAAGTAGTACAAACATGTGACTGCGTGTGCTGGAGTTAAAAGACTGATATTGTTGGAAAATAAGCGACCTTTAAACGATGAACGTGACAGCAGACAGGCTGGACCGGAGAGAGAGAAGAGGAAGAGAAACAGCAGGGCAGAGCTGCAGGGGTCAGCCATCCATCACTGACGTTCAGGTCATTAATCTATTTCCAGAGAGCTGCGCTTCACTTCCACTTGTCATGTGGAACCAATATTTAATTAAAGCTGCACGAGGAAAGCTAATTGGGACAGACCGGCCTTGGGGGAGGGTTAGACTGCCTGAAGCATCCATCACACTGAGAGCCTCTTGCAGAACAATGATGTCATTTTCAGCTTAAAGCCTTTCAGTCCTGCTGTGTATCAGTAATAACTGAGGTTCATGCATGTACTGTAGGAGGCTCTTAGCTTTAGTTTCTTCCAATTAAAAGAAAACAAATTTTGCAAATTTACTCTAAATATTGATTCTCTGCAGCTTTGATCCACACATGGGTGCTGCCTTTAAATTGAGTGTGAGCCGAGGTCAGCTGACCTGCAGCTCCCTCTGCAGTGTTTGCCTCGGTGTGTTCATGCCTGTGAAGCCTGTTTGGTTTTGTGAGGCCAGCGTGATGTTTGCTGAGGACCCACTGAGATGTTAGCTCAGCGGGGCATTTAGTGAGCTCTGTGAAGGGTTTCATCATTACTTGTGGCCCTCACAGTGGACAGACCACAGACTGAGGCTGCCAGGAAGAGAAACCGAAACCTTTGGCCTGTGACTTTCTGCCCACAAATGGCAAAAGGACGCAGTTTTCACACAGGCTGAGCAGCCTGAAAAATGTGTGAAAAATCAGATTTTAACAATTTTAACTATTTTTGGTGGTGGTTTGTGGTGTTGAGGTTCAAATATACTGTCCAAAAATTTAAAGGAACACTTTTTAATCAGAGAATCAAGTCATTAAACATCTGTGATACTGATGTGGTCAGTAAGTATTAGGGGGGGTTAATCAGTTTCAGCTGCTTTGGTGTTCATGAAATTACCAACAGGTGCACTAGAGGGGCAACAATGAGACCCCCCAAAAGCAGGAATGGTTTCACAGGTGGAGGACACTCACAGTTTTCCCTCCTCATCTTTTCTGACTGGTTTTCACCAGTTCTGCATTTGGCTAGGGTCAGGGTCACTGCTGGTAGTATGAGGTCATACCTGGACCCTACAGAGGCTGCACAGGTAGTCCAGCTCCTCCAGGATGGCACATCAATACGTGCCATTGGCAGAAGGTTTGCTGTGTCTCCCAGCACAGTCTCAGAGCATGGAGGAGACTCCAGGAGACAGGCAGGAACTCTAGGAGAGCTGGACAGGAGAAGGTCCTTAACCCATCAGCAGGACCAGGATCTGCTCCTTTGTGCAGGAGGAACAGGATGAGCGCTGCAGAGCTACAACATGACCTCCAGCAGCCGCTGGTGTGAATGTCTCTGAGCAAACAATCAGAAACAGGCTTCATGAGGGTGGCCTGAGGGCCCGACATCCTCTAGTGGGCGCTGTGCTCACTGCCCAGCACCGTGAAGCCCGTTCGGCATTTGCCATAAAATACCAGAACTGGCAGGTCCACCACTGGAGCCCTGTGCCTTACACAGATGAGAGCAGGTTCACTCTGAGCACATGTGACAGACCTGAAAAGGTCTGGGCAGTGCTTGGTCTCATGTGGTGAGAGTATGCAGGCAGGATGAAGGAACTAATACCACTGACTGGCCCCCACGCTCACCTGACCTAAATCCAGTAGAACACCTCTGAGACTTTATGTTTTGGTCCATTCGATGCCTCCAGGTTGCACCTCAGACTGTCCAGGAGCTCAGTGATGCCCTGGTCCTGGTCTGGGAGTAGTTCTTCCAGGACACCATCCGTCATATCATCTCATTGTTGACATTGTCAGGCATACAACTAGCCTGCATCATTTTTTCACTTTGATTTTTGGGGTGTCTTTAAATTCAGCCTCTGTAGGTTGATAAAATTAATTTCCATCAAACGATGTGGCATCCTTTCATTCCTGACACATTATATCCAGCATGATATTTTTTTGTGTATTTGTCTTTTGCTTTTGTATTTATTAGGAGAGGCTTTGAAGATGTGTATTTTGGTTTTTTGTTGTATCTTGTTAACTGCCCTCCAGATTCTAGTTGATGGATGTTGGTGTTAGAAGGATTTAACAGCGTCTGGCAGGATGAGCTGAATGAAGTCGTGCAGCCGTTCCTCTCTGTGCCGCCTGCAGCTGTATTTACATGTAAAGTGATGAATTAGAAGTCATTTGTTTGGTGCTCACTCGCTGAACAGTAGACAGGAAGTTGTACCTAAACTTGAATTCAGATGATCCCAACCATTTCTAAAGTACCTCAGCAGTATACTCTACCACTGCGTAACTAACACACGGCAGTACTGCTGGATCCATGTCTGCTGTTACAGGTTAGTTATATTGGGAGCTTTGTGCATAGAAGTGGTTGTTCTGTGTCCTTGTATGAAGTCCATCCATCACACAGTGGGCTCTGGATACGCTGGTTTGTTCAAACAGATGAACTGAACTCAGAACTGCTTGGATGAAATTAAAAGGTCGTGTTGTTGGACATCTGACTGACATGTTAGCAGAGGACCTTCATTCTTTTCCACACAGTCAGGTTGTGTCTGTGGTGGTAGTGGGATGCACACAAAGAGGATCACCCACTCTTTCTTTAATGAATTATATAACACTATACCCACTGTGATAACGATAACACAGTAATCCCAGTGAGTGGACCGACTCCAGCTCTGCAGCTGGTGATGGCAGACCTGCTAGCTAATAAATAAATGATGTTAATCGAAGGCGTGAGTAGGGCGGGGTCCGGCAGAAGAAGTTTCCGGAGACAAAATGGGTTCCCAACTCGCGTCGTTGCCAGAATATGAACGACAGCTGAGCGAACACACTCGAGGCCGACCGCGGGGTTAGGAGGGGGAAAGGCTGGAATCCGGCGAATGAAGCGTCACAGCGGCCTGATGAAGTGCACAGATGTCCTGTGAGAATGAAGCTGTGCAGATTTAAGCCTCAGCCGGGGGTTCGGTTAGAGCATGAAAGGAGTCGTGCACGATAAAATGAAACAGTTGAGTTTTTTTCCCTAGTTTCTGACACCTGATGAACTCCTGGTTTGCTTTTTAAAGGTTTGCACAATTTGAGCTCCTGCGACATGTTTGTCTTCAGCACAGGAAGCTCAGATGTGGTAGAGCAGATAACGTTACTGGAAAATTGCTTATCAAACTAGAATTAGTGGAGCGCCATCTGACTTTGATTAAGATGGACAAACTCCAGCTTTCTGCTTTCAGGCTGCACACAGATGCTGTCTGTGAGCTCGACGGCCTGCCAGCACCGCGCAGCCTGCCACAGCTGCTGTTTGCAGCACAGACTCCAAGTCAGAGGCAGCGATTCAGCTTTATTCACAGTGGAGTTGATGAGTCAGTTATGGCACCGTTGATACTCCATTTGGGAGCCTTTACTGACTGACTGACTGGCTTAAATGCAGTTGAAAAGCCTGGTCTGGTCAGTTAGTCCATGTAATGATAAAAATCCTTGGCATGGATTTGGAACAGCTCTTAATTACCCAAAGCATCTTTTTCTGTCTGTTCATACAGCACATACTGGATAACCTGTATACAGTAAGGATACGTAACTATTACTGTGATTTATCAAGTAAAAGGTGCGTCAACATGAGTATTGGCCTTTCTTCATCCCCACCTGCACCCACAAACCCCCCATAGTGGAGGAACACCACCATAGTTCAGACTCTTCAAGGATTTTTGCAAAGAGGATAAAAAAAATGATAAAATGAGTGATAAAATACTTGGATGGTTGTTAATATGCCTGAATGGTGTGTATGAGTAAGTCTGACCTTGTAAAAGACGTCTGAGTGAAATCTGTTCATCAGTATTGTTGGGTTTAATGCAGCTAGAGCTCAGTTGGTTAATGAATTGATTAGGTGATCAGGAAACTTGAATTTCTTCGACACGTGCGATTGGTTTCTGAAACTTTGGGTTTTCAGGCTGTTGGAAAAATGAAAGAAGACATTTTATAGATGTTTTATTGAAACAGGCATTCTCTGAACACTCTATGAACAAAACATCTGGAAAATGATCCACAGATGGCGATAATAACACGAGTTGTGACTCCAGTCGGCACATTTTTGCCATTCTTCGTATCCTGTGACACCAGAAAACCAAACCACGTCCAAACAGGAGAAAGGCGACACATACTTGTCTTACCTTTATAGATCCGAGTCGCAGCTTTAGTTTTTGATAACTTTGTTTCATCCAGCATCTTTGTCTCCGTCTGTTTCTGGTGTGTACTTCTGGAATTTTTAGAAAACACGCTTTAGCCCCTCAGGCTACTGTGTACCCAGCCCAGACTGATGTTTGGTCACAAATTACTCGGGGTTGTGGTGGCCTTCGGTTTTCAAAGGCTGAAATAGTGCCGTGGGAGTCGGTCAGAGGTCTTGCTGGGACAGGCGGCCCTCCTTCCCTCCAACCAAACACTCCTCCAGTGCCTTTTCATGAGACACGAGCCAGATGCTCGGCCATTAATCACAGCCCTGTGTGATGGAGAGCGCGAGCATATGCAATGTGTATATTTGGACTGACTGTGCTCTTTGTCAAGCAAATGTTTGTGCAGCTTCTGTGCCGTCAGTATGGGAAAGGGAATGGAAAGTTGGCACCGTGAGGACAGAATTGGGAAGATTTATACTTGAAGGACACACTGAGGGAGAGGGACAGAAAAGAGTGGATGAATGTGGGGGCTGAGGGAGGAAGCGAGGCGGAGGTGGAGAGGAAATGTTTTATTGCTTCATTCTGAAAGCTTTTCTCGCTGGCAGATGAGCTCCTGACCTTTGCCCTCACAGAGAGTGAATCTGCTTTATTATCTTCACTGCAGCCCTCTGGGCCATCTCAGTAGAAGATATTGTGCTCAGTGTATTCACATGCTTTTATGTGCTGTGTAAACTTGTGGTTGTCATGCGGTCAGCTGGTTGTACTGATTTAATCTTACTGATTTCTAATGTGTAACTTGTGCTTCTGTCCTCAGGTGAGTCTGGTCTGGGGAAGTCGACCCTCATCAACTCTCTGTTCCTGACTGACCTGTACTCCAAGGACTACCCCGGGCCCTCCCAGCGCATCAAGAAGACTGTGCAGGTGAGGACATTCAGCTTTTAGTCATCACTGATGACGAGAACTGTAACAATAACCTCCATTCTCTTCCTCTATAATATCACAATATGTGATTTCTGGCTTTTAGAAAATGTTTTCTAACTAAAACATAAAATAAATAAATACTTTTTTCCAAATCTACTTTTCTCCTAAACATAAAGTGTTGGGGTTCTCACAGTTTCTCCATCACGTGGTCCAGGGTGGGGGTGTTGGAGAGTTACAGCTGTGCTAATGTACCTGCTAACATTTCATTGGACCGCCGATGTTCAGCATTTGTTCCACATGACTTTTCTCCCAGAGTCTGTCCAGCCCTGTGTTGTCTTACAGTTTGAACAAGAAAATGCCACAGGCATCATATGTGCTAGGACTTTGAAACCACCGTTCACCTTTTTGTAAGGGTTTTGTGATTAATGTCGACTCTCTCATGTTCTAAATTCCAGCAACAGCAGCAAAAGCTGCCGTGAGCTTCAGGAAACCATAAAATGTCTTCTAAGAAACTGCGGTTTCTCAAGCCGGTTTGGAAAAAATCTTTTGTTAGAGATATTTTTAGTCCTCCTCATTGCTCGAGGCATTTTTTTTTCCATCCATTTGTCAGTTGCATTCCAGAGTCACTGATATCTCTCGAAAGTCTTCAAATTTTCTCCCACATTCACTTGGAAAAAGGATGAACTGATCAGATTTTGTGTGTTAAAAGGCAGGGTCACTGTGACCACAAGGTCAGGGACCCCCTGAAAGGAATTTTTATTATTTGGGGTAAAATGTTTGCTTCAGCCGGTTTGAATGCAGTGGTCATCTTGGTGAGCAGTGCAGAGACCCTGGTAGAGCTTGTGGTTGAGGTTGCAGTGTTTAAAAGCCTGCTCCATCAAAATGCTATAAAATGTGGGGGGAAAAAAAGTGAACATTTCCAGTTTCACGGTTTCAGTCACGCTTAGTGAGTGTTTGCAGATCTCTCCATTCAGTCTCCCAGTCGTAGTCTCTTACAGAAAAATGTAGCACTGAAGCAAACCTGCTGGGGAAGAACTTCGGAAGAGGAAGATCAGGCGGTCTTTAACCCCGAAGAGATGCCCTCAAATGACCTCGAGAGATATTCCCAGCAGACATCCTGAGAATGTCTGAAATATTCAAAACTCTAATCAGAGGCAAAGATACCAAATATGCATGTTGTTTGCTTCCAGAAGAGTTAAAACCAGTTATTAAATCAGAGGGCGGACTCACGTTTTTCCACCATCACTGTTTTAATTGGTGTTTCAAGTAAAGAAATGAGAACTACCCTTAAGCAGACCTACTCGGGGAGATGGTCAGGTCACGTTTTTTGACCATGGTGTTTCCAAAAGCTTTGTTCTCGCCCCCCGCGTTATCAGCCACATTTGTTGAACCAGTCTGAATTGACACGTTGTATCCAGGGATAAAAGGCTAAATCGTCCCAAATAGGAAAGAAGGGTGGAGCGAGATTCTGTTGGGGGGGAAAAGAGGATAGTGGCAAAGGAGAGTGAGAAAGCAGGAACTACGAGGCGAACAGCGAGGCCACAGGGCCGAGTTTTGTCCTTTTATGGTAATGCCAAATTGAAGAGGAGGAGGGAGACTGCATCTGGAGTAAAAGGGACAAAGGAGAAGCAGTTTGGGAAAGAAGGTAAATAGAAGATGGAGAAATGTGAGAGGAAGCGAGAAGGAAAGAGGAAGGCCAGGTGGCAGGAGGTGATGGACAGATACAACACGAGGAAGGATAGGAAAAAGATGGAGCTTTGTAAAACTAAATAGTGTCTGCAGCCTGGGGGGAGTGATGGGGTAAATGTGACAGAGGGGAGAGACAAAGAAAAACAGGGATTGGGGCTGAATTTCCCCCTTGGGTCTGAGAGGGTCGGCAGCAGGGCAGGAATGTTCCCATGAAATGCAACACCCTCTGACCCCACCCTCAGAATTCATCTCCACACGTCGCTTTGCACCACACTTCGACTCCCACCAGCACCGTGCTGTCGTCTTTTCACGTGATCACAAACGAGCATCACCCACACATCAACACACAGCGCACATAGCTGCCTTATTCTGAGCCAGCCAAAAGGGCTTCACTTAGTTTGGTTAGAGAGGAAATGCAGCTGGAAGTTCATAGATACGCCACCTTGAATGAGGTTTGACCTTGAGCACATGTTCCATATACTGTGGTTGATGTGAGCCTAACACTAAATATGTAAATATTGGATTTTAATGGAGTCCTATATAAGTATGTGGACTGTTGTGACAGTCGTTCTGTCAGACCTCCTACCTCAGACCAAACCTGGCCTGTGATTATTCACCAGCTGAGCTCGAACAGCACCGGCTCTGTTAGGTTGTCGTTCTTTGAGATAAACACAACCAGATGCATCCAACAGTCCATCCTGCTCCAACCCTAATCTCATGCTTTAGAGACTAATGAAGCTTTTTTTGTAGGAAATACTTTTTGATTTAGATTCGGTGTCACTCAGAACTCGTTCCATGAACGACACTGTCCGATCACGGCAGGGTGATCCATTCAGTTCTTCCACTTATTAGAAAACAGACCTGAGACCTGTGGTAATGGAACCTCACCTGGCCTGGACATCATTGATCGTATAACACCTGTGCGAGTCTTGGTTCAGGTCTCAGCTCCTGTGGTTCGGGCGAACCCTGTAAACCTCATCCTGCGAATCAGCCTTTGGCTTCATACATAAACTGACTGCAGATGTCTGAAATATGCCTATGAACTCAAACGCAACACCATCTTGTTTTTTATTGTAATGTGTCTCTAATACGTGCTATGATGTGGGAGACTGAGCCAGCTCTGTGAGCGTCCGGTCCAATCCCGCTTCCTTTCATCACGGGAATCAAAACTTAAAGTTCAATCAAACTTTCTCAGATTTCTGTTTTCAATGTGAAGAACTGCCTTTGCTTTAGTTCCAGATCTGTGGTGCTCAGCCCTTCTGGTTTGTAATATATTGCTGAATGAAACAGATTTTTGTTGGATCAAGTTTAAAGTATGGACACTTCTGAGTCTGTCCTATATACTTCCAATCAAAGTGCAGTTTATTAGCAGCTTTTTTTTTGCAAATGCTTTTTATTTCCTCATTAGGTTCAAATTGTCTCACTGCATCAATTTAAAAGTCCTGTTCAGTTAGTTTTGATCTTCCTGCATACTTGTCCTAAATTAGAAATAAGAGGAGCGAGTCAGGCGGTGATTCTGCATCTTTTTGCAGCTCTGTTGGGATCCAGACGATGTACCAACGCAGTGCTAAATTTACTCTGTTTTGACGGGACTGAAAACATTAAGAACTCTTTGCTTCGACTCTGTCGCGCTCCATTGCGCTCATCATACCTCATGCGAACCCCACGAGCGCAACGTGGGCAACCAGGCGCTCCTCCAAGCAGCAGTTAGTGTGCACAAGCTGGAAAGGAGTTGCTGCGGTCTGAGGCTGAGCGGGAGAGACCGGGTCACAGTATTTATATTGCAGAACAATCTCCCATGTTTTGTCGCTCGCTCGCATTCCCCACAGATCAGATTTCTTTTAAATGATGGTGTTGAGCCTGACGGCATTTTTGAGGTTTTCTCCCAATCTGTTTTTCTTCGCGGAAACAGTGGAAATAGCAGATCTGGTTTTGAGAAGGGCTGACATGTCATGCACAAACACTTACAATGCAAACACACATTTTAACACACATGCCTGGCTGCACAATTAAGCTCAGATATGTAAAAATGACTGCGGTGCGTGATATATATGTTCAGCTGTAAAGTCAGACAGATTATCTGAAGGTCTGTGGAAGCTGAAGAATGTTTGTGTTAGAGTGAAAGGCTGCGGTTCGAGTTAAAGGGTGATCCTAAAATAACTAGATGGGCCTGTGAAAGTATGCTGTGAAGTGAGGGAAGAGCAGGCGAGCTTCAGGAAACGATGGCCCTCTGGGGCTGAATGTGACTGCAGAGAGAGATGAACGGTGTACAGTGATGGCTGCACTTCGGATGATATCTCAATGATCTTCCAAAGCAAACATTTCTTTTTATGAAGTTTAGACAATTAAGAAAATTGACTGCAGTTACTTAACGCCCAACAACCTCACTGTAAATACATGATCTTTGTGTAAAAAGGCTTTTAAACAGTGAAAACCTGCAAGTCAAAGACATACAAGGCATATAAGATGGGAGGAAGGGAGCTCTAGATATGTCGGCTGGAGTCTGCAGTATATGTAATATTAAAAATGACTTATTAGCTCAGTTTAAAAATACCTATTTGCTCCTTTTTATCCATGTTTAACACAAACAGGAACACTATATGAAATGTGTCTATAAATGTAAAGCGTAATAAGTCAAGCCTGGCAGATCAGCTGACAGAAATGCCAGCTGATTGCTCAGCTGATGTTTTCTACACTTCCAATTGGCCAATCACATATTGGGTGCTCTGCTTAAGCTGCTTTAGCATCCCCGCATTTGCTGTGCAGTTACAGGCCACTTTTCAGGCCCCCCCCCCCCTCCAGTCCTGTATGATCATGCCAAACTAACTTTAGTCTGCAGTGTTTCTTAAGGTTTCTGAGCAGCTTCATTAAAGAGTTGCAGTTTTGAATGGAACTGATACTGTGCACAGGGAGGAAATGCAGCTACTGTTGGTTCAGGCACAACTCGAAGATCAGTTTAGCCTCAATCAGCTGATCTCAGCTGCCTCAGCTTGTACATTTTTACACATCCAATTGACACGAGTCCTTGTGTCATATTGGGCACATTTATTATTTTAGCATTCAATTCAATTTTCAAGTCAATTAAATTTTATTTATATAGCACCAAATCACAACAGTCACCTCAAGGCGCTTTGTATTGTAAAGACCCTCCAATAATTACAGAGAAAACCCAACAGACTAAACGACCCCCTATGAGCAGCACTTGGTGACAGTGAGAAGGAAAAACTCCCTTTAACAGGGGGGGGGGGGTCATCTGCTGAGGGGGGGGGAGACAGGACAAAAGACACACTGTGGAAGAGAGCCAGAGATTAATAATAACTAATGATTAGATGCAGAGTGGGGTATAAACAGAGTAAAAAGAGGTGAATGAAAAGAAACACCCACAGTTGCTATAAATATGCAAGCCACTTTACAACCCGCCATCACCAAGCTCCTTTCATGCTGTATCCGACTGAACCAGCATCTGTTGTCACTGATGTCTGCTTTCTTCGGTGCTGGGGGCTTGCAGTTGCTGTCCTCACTTGTGCTTTTCCATTTATGTTCATGCAGCTGAATGTAAATGTCTGAGAATGGAAATCACACTCTCCTTTTGAAGACACTGGTTTTGACCAAAGTGCTGTTTGTCTGTTTCTGACCCACACAATCACTGCTGAGAGGAAGGAAAAGATTGTGCTCGCATTCAACCAGCAGATCGGTTTCCCTGCATCTCCCAGCAGGCTGTGTGGGAGCACGTGCAGTGCAGTCGGTGCCCTGAGTGGGAGAGAATAGTGTCACATCATTAAGCATGTAGTCCAGCATGTGTGGGCGCGTACATGCTGCCAAATTGTATTCTGAAAGTGTAAAATGATCATGGGAACACTTCAGAAGGACTGTAAGACTGAGATCCTGAAGGCTGTGAATGTTTGTGTGTTCCAGGTGGAGCAGTCCAAAGTGTTGATCAAGGAGGGGGGGGTGCAGCTGACCCTCACCATCGTGGATACACCAGGGTTTGGAGATGCAGTGGACAACAGCAACTGGTAAGGAGTGCCCACTAAGTAATGCACAATTGGATCATACCAAGCAATCATATGCTCTTTATTATTCAGTCCACCCCCTCTGACATTTTCTTTCCATGCTCTTAGCTGGCAGCCAGTCATAAACTACATTGACAGTAAGTGCGAGGACTTCCTGAATGCAGAGTCGAGGGTGAACCGCAGATCCATGCCAGACAACAGAGTGCACTGCTGCCTATACTTCATCGCGCCCTCTGGACACGGGTGGGTGCTACGTGAGATGATATAAGATACAGTAGATGAAACTAAAGAGAGACAGTAATTAGATGAAGTCTTCTAAATTTGGCTGGCTGGATATGGCTGGATATGACTGAATAGACGTTATATCCAGTTATCTTCAGAATATCTGTCTCATGAAAGAGGAGGCTGCCAGCCAGTATTTGTGACCCACATACAATCCAGTTCTGCTCATGCTCAGTAGAGTCCTGATCTCCATCACTGAATCACCCAATCAGAATGGAGGCAGCTCCCAGGAACAGACCTTTCATCTCAGACACGTCATACACTGTTACCTTTGTGTGTGTGTGTGTGTGTGTGTGTGTGTGTGTGTGTGTGTGTGTGTGTGTGTGTGTGTGTGTGTGCCTCTCAGGCTTCAATGATGGATTCAAATTTTCCCTGGATTTTTGACAAAGCCTGCAGAGATGAGTGGCGCGCAGTATGCTTATAATGGCACTGATGTGTGACTATTTCAGCAGCCCAAAGCATGAAGTGTGTGAAACGTGCTGCTGTCTGTGAATGTGGAAACAAAATCTGGCTTCTGCTGATCATTTTAGCTCAGCTTAAAATGCCTCCACGCTGAGCCTGATCCCCATTAAGGCAGTGACGAGAACAGGAACGCTTCGAAGACAGGAACGTAAACTGTGTTCAGTCGAGCTCAGTCACAGTCCCGGCAGGCTCGCTGAAATCAGTGCCCGCCTGCATCAGATGATGCCAATCTAGACATCAAACTGGCAAATCTAAAATGGGAGGCTGCTTTAGCAGCTCTACATCTGCAAGCTGCTTTGCAACCCACCTTCACCCCTGGATCCCATTTCTTGCTGTTTATATTATTGCCGTTGATGCCAGCTCCATTCAGTGCTGCGGCCTTGCTGCTGCGGTACATGCTTTTGGCTTTCCAGCTACATGGTAGGAAGGTTATGAAGACCCCATAAGTGATACCAGTAGAAATGGCAGTCTTCTTGAACTATGAATGAAGCGCACTGGCAGCTGCTTGGGAACAGTCTCCAAGCAAATGTTCATTAAATGTTAAATAAATCGGTCCTGGCCCTGCCTTTACTGCAATCATGCTCCAAATAGTCTGCTCGGGTAGTCTGTTCCTTCTGCATCCGCCACAAAGAAGGCTGTGGGTGTACACTGGTGACTGTGTGACCACTGAGAAACAAACCATCTCATTTGCAGCATTTCATAGTTCAGTTCAAGATTTAGTTGTTTTAATTTTTTAGAACAGACGATCATCCTGTAAATGTGTGTTTTGTTCTCCTTGTTAAACTGCTGCAGTGTGCCCTGCGTATGATGGTTAGCATAAATAAATCAGGCCTGATTTCAACGTGAAGCTTTAGTAAATAAACGCTGTACCACCATTAAATCATCAGAAAGGGCTCTGCTGGGTCCTCCTTCTTCTATTCCTGGACTGTTGATATAAGTTTAAAGCTGCAGACGCGTTGGCCACTTCTATGGGAACGCTTAATTGTGTTTTTACTGTCACCCCTCAGGGATTTGCCTGTAGGACTGTTTACTGCTTTTAAAAATATGCAACAAGTTCCAGAAGGCCAGTTTTCAAACTGCTGCCTCCAAAAAAGTCAGTGTGGCTGTAAAATCTGAAATCCTATAAATCCTGTGCTAGAAGCTCGTTTCCAGATTTCTCTGATGTTATCGTCCCCCCGGGGTGCCGCAGTAACTAGAAGAGTTCTGACAGCCAGTCCAGCTTTCTGCAGACAACGTTTGATAAATCACTGTCAGGATTTTGACTTCACAGACAGTCAGCATCTCCTCCGGGTCGAAGCAGACTCTCTGACTCCAGTATGATCTGGTGCAGCAGCGTTATACCCTAACCTGACCTCACTCCTCTGTGAGCCACCAAACAGCTGTCTGGCCTCTTTCTGCATTCGTGGGATGACTTACTCAACACAACACACAGCAAAAAGCATTTATATATAAAGTGCATTCATACGAGCCGCTTTGAGCCAGTAGAATCGCTTTGCTGTTGTAGTGAATGTAATCTGATCTTATTTATTCTGCATAATTCTTTATTACATTCAGTCGTTTCCCCAGAAAGGTTAATTTCCATAATTTGCCTTAAACCAGCACATTATATAGTTTGCTGCTATCAAGCCACTAAATTACTGATTTAGTGAAGAGTTGTTAGCTTAGCTGCAGCTCTGCACACACAGTGGGCGGTTAGAAACCTCTGCCATCGAGAGGGCATCGAATCACAGTTAAAGCTGGTCGATGGATCTGATCCGTAATTAGTTAAATATACCTATTCACTAATCAATGAACAGGTCAAATGATGTTAGGTTATGAGTTAAGTTGGTGAAGAATGTGGTTACAGCTAACTGTGGGCTCTGTGTCACCACCATGCTGAAGGTGCAGACTATAGAAAACAGCACAGATTTGCACTATTTTCAACATATGGATAAACACTGAACAAACAGTGTCTCAGAAAGCGACACACACACACACACACACACACACACACACACGAGTGTCCTGCAGTAATGTTTGTATCTCCTTTTCTATTGGAAAGGTCACCAAAGGGTCAAGCCCAGGGTCTCTGTAGCACGAGGAGCAGAGTGGTTTTGGCTTCTGTTTTAGACTCACTTGTGTCTGTATCGTATGTCCCGTATGTTGTAGTACAACTAGGACACCAGTGTTTATACTGCATACCTGAGTATCAGTAGTAGGAGTGGTAGGAGCCGGGCTGATTAGAGACTCCCTTTCTAAGCCGGCGTTAGCTCGTGTCACTCACTGTTGATGTCGGGGCAGGAGGAGAGGGTTTGAGGCAGCATCGTGGAGCACGTGGTGCATCTTTTGCATCTCCAAACTTTTGACTGGTACTGAGTCGCTCCACGGGCTGCTGGAGGCGCCTGAAGGAGTCGGGCACCGTCACATTTTAAAGTTATGTTACAATCATAAAGAAAACTGTGAGGAGCATTTAAAACTGTTGCATAACAGACACATGTGGTTTGTTCCTGTAGCAGCGCCTTCAGGCCTGTGGTAGATGCTCGAGTGTGTTCAGTGTGGTGCTAGCTAGCTAGCCTCTGTTTTCTTTTTGATTGATTGCTAAGGTTCCCTTTGATCAATTTTATAAGTTATAACTCATTCCTGCTTCCCCCACCACTCAGCCAGTCCTTCAGACGCAGCTGTGAATTGAACCATGTACAGTTAAATTTTGGCACAGCTGCCTCTCAGTGTGCAGCACACACACACACAGTCTCACAGTGTCTACACATGCATTCAGCCCACCGACCTCATGGCTGACCGGAGCTCTGTGTGTGCCCACGCAGCGTGACATTCAGAGATGAAGGCGCTGCGGGTCCCTGGCAGTCGCTTGCCGGGCTGCAGGTATTATACAGTTTTGTGTGGCCCTCTGCTGGTGACCCACTGAACTGCTGTGAACTGAGGAGGCACGCGGTGGCATTTTCTTTAGATTCATTCTTGTGAGTTAATTCCTCGTTCATGTGGTGAGTCACCAGATACGGCCACTGACCCACTTAAAATAATGTAATCATATTCAGCCGCAGCTTCATGCATGCATGCAGAGGGCAGAGCTCTGCCACCACAGCCCCAATGAGTCGCATTTACTTCAGAGTTTAACGGCTGCTGCAGTTCAGCATTTTCCATCTTCTCATTTTTTGTCGATATTAGAGTAAAGGCGTATCCAGTGTGCAAAGGGAAGAACCAAGTATCTCAACTGAAAGTCTTCAAACCATTAACAGCAGTTCAGGAATTATCTCAGAGCGCGTGTCGAGCAGCCCTCTGTCCTCCTCACAGTTTTCCTTCTGTCTCTTCTTCAGCCTGAAGCCGCTGGACATCGAGTTCATGAAGAGACTCCACGACAAAGTCAACGTCATCCCTCTCATTGCGAAGGCCGACACTCTGACCCCTGAGGAGTGCCAGCTTTTTAAAAAACAGGTATTTGTGCACCTTTGTGTCACCTTACCTGAAACAGGTGCTCACTAAGGCGTACAGGTAAACCCTCACTTTCTACAAGCAGCACATACAGCATGAAAATGTTGGGGCACCCCCGGTCCATATTTTTGTTAGTAAAAAAGTAAATGACCTAATTTCCTGAAAGTTTAAGTTTAATCCTGACTTGTTTTGATATTTTAGGCTTCATTAAGTTTTGTTTCACAGAAATATCACAGCTTATGAACACAGCAGCTGAGAGGCTCTGAGTTCTTGTTCTGGGAGATGATGGGTCATTGTTGTAGGTTAGAGGACTGTGAGGAGCAGAACCTTAAGCTGTGCCTCCTGAGGTGGTCCGTTATCCATCGTCCACTTTACATCTTCAGCTTTTTTATATACATTAACATCATTGGTCCACAGCACATATTACCCAAATGAATCGGGTCGAACTGTCTTTTGAGGTGCCTTTCTGGTTATCCCCTACACAGTTCTTTTGAAAAGGTCCTAAACATGTCCTCCATCGTTCTTGTTTATTGTCATTTCTTAATGAAATTGGGAAAAAGCTCTGCTGTGTTCTTACAGCCTTCTCCTGCTTTATGGATACAGGTTATTTTAACATTTAGGCAGCGGCTCAGACATCCACAGCTGGTTGTTGTTGGGAGCAGATTTCAGGAGTTCTTACAAAGATTTGAAAGTCACATCAGTTTTCCTTTCCCAACAAATCCTTTGAATAAGCTGATAAAGGTGTGAGGCCTTGGTTAAAAGTTATTTATGAGGTTAAATTTCTTGGAGTGCCCAAACTTTTCCATGGTGCTCATTTCCTTTATCGCTTTTAAAATTATAAAAAAAAATTTTACTAACCTTATTTAAATTATTGAGAATGAACTTCATGTATTTATCAGATTATTCAGTCTTAAATTGGAACTGGGGTTCTATGTTTTGCTTGAAGTACATTTAGGTAAATATTTTTATTACCTTTAATTCTTAGAGATGAGAAGATTAAATCAACTCTTGTATGTGGGGTATAAAGCTGGAAGCTTAGGAGCGGCTGTTAGCCTAGCTTAGCATAAAGACTGAAGGAGGATGAAAACGAATGAGATCCTTCTGATGTCCAAACTTCGGAAAGACGAGAGCCTGAAGTGTCTTCGTGACAGGGAGCTTAGCTGGAAGCCATGAAAGACTCTGCACAGGGATATGAACACGTGGATAACGAGTCGTTCCACTTTCAACTACAACTTCTAGCTGTGCAGATTAAACAAGTCGTGTTCGTTAGTGAACTTTACAAATGCTAGAAGGCACATTTTAGATCTTCGGACCTCCTTCCGTCTTTAATGTTAAACATCTGTGTGTGCAGATGTTTTGATAACTGATTACTTTCTCTCTTCAGATAATGAAAGAGATTCAGGAGCACAAAATCAAAATCTATGAATTCCCGGACACAGAAGACGACGAGGACAACAAGCTCATCCGAAAGATCAAGGTGATGGAGAACGCAGTGCTGTTAAAGCTTGACTTAAGATCTTCTGATTGATCTCAGCAGGAAGGCCCCACCCCCCCGCAGCTACTGCAGTCTCATTTTCCCACGCTTAACAGGCTGATTACATAACTGATCATCAGATTTATAGACAGGCTTACTGATGAACTTTGACTGGTGGTAATTACTACAGTCGCTGCTGCCTCAGGCGAAACCAAACATGGCGTCTGCTACACGTGCTCTCAGGGTTTTCTTCCAGCTGGCTCATCTCTCATATAATCTATACATATATGAATATGCAGAGTAAGCAGGCACACTTTCTGGTCTGGTTTGTAGTCCAAAACCTGTTGACTGATTCGGTTTAAGCAGCCTTTGGTTCCATCCTGATGAGTCATCCAAAGCAGTGAAAGAATTAAAATGCAAAATCCCAACTATCAACTATCCTCTGAAAACACTTTAGCCTGTTTGCTTTATGAGCAACACCCAGCAGACAGGTTGTATTGGCCCAGATTGGTAGAAGCCACGAAATATTGGCCAATGTATGTAGAGGACAGCTCAGCAGATGACAGCCAGTGGGTTCCTGCACTGGCATCCAGGTTTTCACCGAGTTTTTGTGCCAGTTTTAACTGATTTTGACAAAATTTGGCAACAGAAAATGCAGGTTAATATGTAAAAATTAGAAACTGGTTCTTCATGATTTCATGTGATCTGATCTGTCAGGGTTGTGGCTGAGCTTGACTTTGCGGCCTGCCTGAACTAACATGATGCTCGACTTGTTTCTTCTCCAGGAGAAGATGCCGCTGGCGGTGGTTGGCAGCAATGTGGTGATCGAGGTGAACGGCAAGAAGGTCAGAGGTCGCCAGTACCCATGGGGCGTGGCAGAAGGTAGGTTCACTCGGATCCTGTGCTGGAAAGCAAGTTTGCATTCTGTGGCCAACCCGGAAGTCTAGAAAATGAACTAGAAAACAAATGTTGACCCTTCAAAGCTTTTATGATTTTCAGCAGTGAAGATTATTTTCATCTCCTGTCTGGTTTTAAGAGTTGCTGTATGTTACTCCACTTTGGTCAGACAGTGACTGATGTGAGAAAGAAGGCTCGAGCATGATGCTGTTTGAAAGTTGATGTGTTTGAGAGTGTCCAGCAGTAACCGTGTTCTCTATATGGAATGGATGGAGCATGATATTCCTGAGTGTGGAACACAGTGCATGTTCTCCACAACAACCCCCTGCACCCACTCAATGTGTTAACTACCGGCTAATACAGTGACTTGTCAAAATGTAAGAAAGGAGAACAGTTCATAAATGGTCAGATGCAACTCGTAAAAGATAAAATGTCACATTAATGTGAACATTTCTGGAGAGGTGCTTTTATAAGAACCTTGCTGATCATTGAAGTTTTTATTTCCACCTCCTGAAAGCTCCTGAAATGAAAGAAGAATACCCTGTGTGTGCTGGCCCAGTTAGTCAGAGCAGACTACCTGTTCAGATTTGCATCTTTGCTCCTCAGAACCAATTGGAACCACCAAGACCTCTATCCCAACTGTCTTCATGCACGCCAAGTGTGGGGGATTGAGTAGCCAAATTATCTCCATACCATTAATATCCTGAGGCCCGTTTGTCCACAGAAGTGTCATCTAGCTCTAGTAAAGATCCTTCAGCATTTAGTATCTTTCACCATTCATAGAATACATTGTCTTCAATTAACCCACCAGTGGAAAGTGCCTGAGAGATGGGCAAAAAGTGCTCACTGCCAACCCCATGGACTTTTGCTCACACCAAAATTATGCCCCATCAAACACAATAAGAAGCCTACATAGCTGCACATTCTGACCACTCTATCCCCTGGAGTCCGAGAACATTTCAAAGAACTCGATTTTTTTCTACTCATGCTTCCACCAGAGGAACCATTTAGTTCCAGTCATCTTGTTCTGGGAGTTGTGCTTTCCAAAGCCTTCGGGGTAAAACTGGAATCACTGGCATAGAACATGGAGCGCCAGTAGGTTGATCACCAATGAAGTCCAGGCCCTGTTATGCAGAAGAAGACATCAGTGTAAATTTGGGCTTTTTATACATCAAGAATAACTTATTTTTGTTGGGCTTTACACTGCAGTTAAAAAAGTTTAAAAGAGTGTGTACACTACCCCCCAGAACTGCAGATACATGAGGGGACGGACACTGCCAACACTGTGTGAATGTACTGTAATCTGTTGGGATGTCGGTTACATTTTGACAAGTGCAAGGTTATCTGGCAGTTTCTACATTTTTACCTTGTACACCCGCCTTTCCTCCCTTCAGTACGCACACAACACCACAACTCCTTTTGGTAGTGTTGGTCTTGACCCCGATAGGGATTCTGGAAAAGGAGAATAGACATATGTACACTAGGATGTCACCAGTAGCCACAATGAACTTTTCTTGCTCTAACTGGTATGTTCACTTTCATTTGTCTTCTGGTAAGGTAATACACTGTATATATCTATTTCTATATAAAGTAATATAACATTTATTTGCTCTGTGGTTGACCGTTTATCAGTCTTTCACTATTTCATTCTTTCTTTTCTCTCTTTTTTTTTTCTTTTTTTTCTTTGTCTATTCTTTTCCATGACTGACAGAGGGCATTTTTGGTAAACAAAACCATCTTTCACTTTGTTTCAGCCTCATTTTTCAACCCACTCCTCCTACCCTAAAGTATATCCCAGGCCCCCTCCTGCCAGTATCTGCCCATCCCTCCTTTCCTTCCACTTTTCTGTTGCTGTGCTCTCTCATCATTAGGCTGATGGTCAAACCAATGCTCTAATCAGACTTGGGCTTTCTAAAACTCTCCCAAACGCTCAACTTATTTTGAAAGCACAAAGACGAATGTTGACAATACTTTATAAATGCCCACCGAAGTCATTCAGGTGTTCCTGGTAGACTCTTTGCCCCGTGCTCCTTGCTAACACTTAGTCGGAGTTAGCTTCTAGAAAGAATCCGCCTGTTTCTTGATATTTCTAAGCATGAACGTCATATTACCAGAAATGTGACTGCCAGTGTGAATTTAAATAACATGATTACTGATGTCAAAACTATATAAATCAAAGTATTCAGTGAATACCGTTATTTAAAGAACACATGCACAAAGCACATTAACACATGCATTCACAGCATTGTATTTTGACAGGAAGAAAAGTGCTTCCATAGGAATTAAGAGAATAAGCAGCAGCCAGGTGCTGCTAATCAAATACACTTGATTAATCATCAGCAAGTGTGACCGCCTCTATAACAGCACAGTATATCGCTGTTTACAGGTCTGGAGCCTTCAGGTGTGTGTTAACACAATGCTGCAATTCTACCATTAGTGGAAGTCCTGGCAAATTCACCACACGGTCAAACTGCAGTACTCTGAGAAACTGTAAAAAACTGAGAGCTACATCTCCAATCGCAGGCCTCAGTTAGCATGTTAAATGTTAAAGTTCATGACAGTACAATTGGAAAGAGACGGAGCAATTATGTCTTGTTTGGAAGGGTTGTCAGGAGAAAGCCGCATCTATCTAAAAAGAACATGGCAGCATGGTTTAGGTTTCCAAAGTTGCTACTGAACAAACCACAAGACCTCTGGAACAATGTCCTTTGGACAGACGAGACCAAAGTGGAGGTGTTTGGCCATAATACTCAGTAATGTTTGGAGAAACCCAAACACAGCATATCAGCACAAACACCTCATACCAACTGTCGGCATGATGGTGGATTGGTGATGATTTGATGGTTTTGCCTTGCAGTCATTGACCATGAACACCTAGTGGAAGGTGAGGCCATCTGTCAGACAAAAGCTTGGCCCACACAGGGACCTGCAACAGGACAATGATCCCAAGCACAGCAACAATTCTCCAACTGAAATACAAAGGTGTTGCAGTGGTCCAATCAGAGTCCAGACCTCAACCTGATTAAAACACTGTGGGGGGGTGCTCACAAACTTCAATCAGCTGAAACACTGCACAGAAGATTGGGCCAAAATTCCTCCACAATGATGTGAGAGACTAGAAGTCATACAGAAAATAATTACTTCAAATTATTGCTGCTAAAGGTGGTTCTACGAGCTGCTGGGGAACGTGGGGTGTACTTAGTTCTTCGTATAGAGTCCTATGAAAACTTTCTTTTTCACATGACTGTAAAACCATCACTGCAGTGCCGAAGAAAAATGAATGCAGTTTCATGTTAAGAATTTTGTCATCAGTTTGGTACCAAAATGTTTGTTCTCCTAACATCTGTAAGTTCTAAGGTCTAAGCTCTAAGTTGCAGCCTGTCTGCTACAGTTAATGTTACTGATGGGTTTTTCACTTGTCGACGTTAGCAATGATGTCATGTTTAGCCAGTGTGTAATACTAAATAGGGTTTTTGTTTTTGGTTGATTTAGAAGTCTTAGACATTTTTGAGGAGAATATTAAACATTTTTGAATGGTAAAAATGTCTCACTCTGCAGATCCGAGTCAACAGCTCAGAAATGTTTGTCATGTTAACGTTGAAGAGGCACGGCAAAGCGAATGCCAGTCAGAATGAAAAATAACAATGACACCACCAACACTGTTTGTTTCACTCAGACATTTTGGGCTTCTAATCTCATTGAACACTGTTGTACATTCCATATAATTACAATAAAGACATTCTATTCTATTCTATTTTGAGGGTTATCTATTAGAGGGTTATCCAAGCAGCTGTAACCTAAAATGTCCACTATGTGGAAGAGGCTTAAGACAAAACCTGCAGTACTTTACACAAAATAGACCCACTAAAGGTAGAGATGAGCAAGGCTACATAAACCTTCTTAAATCACTTCCTTTTGTTGTCAGTAATCATTGTGTGCTAAGTGTTAGCATTGGGCAGGAGTTCTAGTGATCTACCAGGGAGTCACATGACTGGTTATTTTTGTTATCTGGTCTCAGAATTTGAAACTTTCAGAACATCATGTAATTGATTTGCTACTCGAGTCTTTTTGATATTTTTAATTATCGTTTATATCTCTTAAGATACTGTTGCACTCACAACAGTAATTACTAAAATCTGGGAACAAGGTGACGTTCAGAGAGACAAGAAACACAAACCGTGAGATGATCGAACTTTTTTGAAAAGGTTGTTTACCCAGGATACCTGCACCACTTTAGTTGCAGTCAGGCTGAAAATAAGTGCCTTACCTTATATGCTGAACTAAGGCTGGATATACACTGTGATTTGGGGCTGTCCCAGATGAAAGACGACCTGCTTAAAGAGGCCATAACAGTGTGTTTGGTCGTGGCTCAGAAGTGGTGGTCCTACACTGTGGAGTGCGTTGGCCTTGCAGACTCGGCCTAGCCTGGGACAAATCTAAAATTTAGGATTGCCATCTCACAATTTGAATGCTGCTATGGCCTATGTCTGCTTACCATCCATTAACAATGAAGCGTAAAATGAGGTGGTGATTAATGCATGTCTGGGATTCCAACAAAGGAGAAAGTTCAGGCAGCAGAAGCTTGTTTGTATGCTGCGTCCTCCAGTCCTTCAGCATGACTGTGCCAAGAAGGATGTAGTATGGAAACCAGTGGTAGAGGAACTGCTGCCTTGCATCGTAGCGTGGCAGCATGGAAGTGCAGTGCATAGACAAGTCGCCTCACAGCGAAAAGGCCCTGGGTTCAAATCCACCGGCTGTCTGAGGCCTTTCTGTGTAGAGTTTGCAGGTTCTCCCTGTTCCCGTGTGGGTTCTTTGAGTACTCCGGTTTCCTCCCGCAGTTCAAAGACGTTCCAGATCATCTGTAAGTGTGAATGCTTGTCTGTCTCTGTGTGTTAGCCTGCGACAGACCGGCGGCCTGTCCAGGGTGTACCCACCTCCACGCTGTGAAAGCTGGGATAGACTCCAGCCGCAGCTCAACCCTGAATTCAAAAAAGTGGAAGAAAATGGCATCGTAGCCTATGATTCAGTGGGTATTATAATTGTATAGGCTACATGCTTGATGCCACACTCAAGTTAATTGGACCTATACCACACAGTGTGGCTTGCAGTAAACTTGCAGATTGCTGAAATCTCACAGCCTTAAACTCAGGTGAAAATCTGATTAAGGTCCCTGAGGAGCTCTAAAGCAGAGCTCCCAATAAACCCACCTGTGGTAACTGTTGGAAAGGAATAAATGTTAGTGTGGATTTAAAGCTTTTATGATTGTCTGATTGCTTGTGTTTCTTGCTCCACCAAGTTCCTTTTCTAGAGATATTCCTACTTTCCAAGGTCCCATCCTACTTTTAATACTGACAAGAATGATGGTCAAAGTTATACCAAACAGGAATCCCTCACTGTGATGCATCTGAAGATATTTACACTCAAATTTTCCTCCAAATCTACCAGCAGATGTAAAGCTTTGTCCCAGGTCTGATGCTGTGAATAGTCATGGAGAAAACTAGAGGCTGTTTGGTGCAATAGAAACATCACTCTAACGCCGTGGATCCCTTCTTTGCTCCCGTGATATCAAACAAACCGCTGAGTGTCAGCCCTGCCTCACCATGAGGTTCCTTCACTGAGAGGAGCTGATTGGTGCGGGTTTGTGTGCAGGCCTTTTGTATCACTGGAACAAGGACTGGGAGCCACATCCTAACACATTGCTTATAGGATCATGAGCAGATAATAGCGAGCTAGGATCTTCCACAAGGGCATGTAGCAGCTCATTTAAGTCATTAAGGTAACACGTGGCTTGGTATCATGAGTTCTCACTCATCAGCATATTTGGAATTTTAAACTAAGGCTGTGGACATGTTTGCACAAACACTTAATGCATGTTGGAAATTAAAGGTTGTTTGCTCTTGTTTCATTAAGCCAATGCAGTTCATCATCATGGCCTAAATAAACACTGCTAGTAGACAGAGCACTCGGGCTCAAATCACCTGATGCACCGTTAATGTCCACGAGATTCTGATTGGCTAATAAAAAGCTAAAGTCACATGAATTAGTGTAAAGCCCTGGAGTATGCATCAGGTGTTTTCTGCCGTTCATCAATAATAAAATGAATCAGTTACAACCTGTTTTTTTTTCTCCTATGACCTTTGATCCCACTTAGCTCCTCTACTTGCCCCCTATTTGAGACTTGCGCCCCAACTGGTCATGCAGAGATCCTCATATAACACCCTACTCCTTCCAACCACCACACTCCCTCTACAAGCCCTGCGCTCTTTAGCCAGGCAGCTTGGACACGTGCCGGTTTTGGTGTTGAATCTGGGCTGAATCTGGGCCAAAGCGCTGCCCGATTATGGGCCACGCGTGAGCTGTAACAAACCCAGCCGCTCCAGACCCAGATTTAGCCCCCTGCTGGGCGCAGACAGTAACTGAAAAACCATACCCCTCCCCTCCGTCAGAGCTCCCTCCTCTAGAAGAGACAGGAGGTCAATGGCTGGCTTGGGAGGCCAAGGGGCGGGACTGCTTAAGTTTCATCAATGGTAAGGTGTCCTCCTTGTTCACTCCCCTGATGATGATGATGATTGACTGCCAAGTGGGGAAGGCTAGCCAATAAAGGAGCAACATATTTGACGAAGAGGAGGCTTGGAGGTCTTCCACATACATCTTCAACAGCAGTTTATCTGCAGTCCTTTTCCAGAATCCCATCTGACCTCATAACCTTGTCTTTTGTTGTCCAGATGAAACTCACAGTCTAACTGTACCGTGATGAAATGAGACCAGTTGTGTTTGCTGGTTTTTGGTCTGTTTTTTTTCTAACTGTGTGACGTCCCTGGGTCCGACTGTGTAAGGCTGTGATCAGATAGGAGGCTGAAACAAACCTGAGCTGTGAGCGTCTTCATTTAAACGCAGCAGGAGGTCAGGGCTCGCTCTGGGGTTAAGGGCGTAATATCTTAGCCCATGCAGTAATGCTTGAAGCCGCGAGCCCTGCTAGCTTCGACAGACTGAGTGTACTACAGTGAGGTAATGTCTGCTGCTCAGCTGCTGATCTTCTGTCTTAGTTTTTTGGTGTGTTATTGGAATGGTGTTCATTATATTTTCCAAAGCGTGGCTCTGCGGGCTGTAGTGATGTATCCACAGTAATCTCTAAAATCAGCACTATTAGCATCTTTCAGATTGTTGGTTTGGTTTCCAAGATTACTCTTGCAGTTCACGCTCAGTTTATTTCATTTCCAGCTGCAGCGACTGTGCTAATAACCCTGCAGACAGAACACTTTAGGGGTATAACAGTGTGGCTCAGATATGAGTTCCAGGATGGTCAGTGGTCACCGTCTTTACTACAGAGCAGAAAAGGAGAAACCACCCGGCAGGAAGATGATGTCATTAGTGCTGATGGTGGTGCCAGAGCTAGCTAATTAGCTAAGTGTGGCAGATTTTTCAGGCATTGAATTTGCAAATAAGTCCGTAGTCTGTGAAGTTTAGGTTTAATACAGGAAGTACCTGAAGCCTTCTGCAAAGCTTCAACTTCATTACAGAAACATCCTATGTGATCACGGCCTGATGTCTCCCCACCCTTCGTTTTTAATCAGCGTGCTGCTCTTACTGATACTGTACCACTTTTTTTTTTTTTTTAACCAACTACACCTGAAAATACCTGCTCTGAGTGTGCCCCTCCCTTTGTAACTGCTGAGTGAATGAACTTTACAAAATGTCGTATCTGTTGGAGTGTATATGTATTAATAATTTTAATCTGTTTTCACTGTATCACTACTGACTGTCTGATATAAATAACACACTACAGTTATGTCGATGATATTCTGCTGGGACTGCTTCGGTATCATTTAAAGATGGCTGCTGTTTATCAGTTATTTAGCAAAAATATGATGATGTTTGTGATAATGTCTTTGTTAGTGTGAGAGCTTTTCATGTGTAGTAATTGTGATTCCTCTGTCCCCCCCCTCTGTGTTTTCCTCTCACTTCCTGTGTTTCAGTGGAGAACGGAGAGCACTGCGACTTCACTGTGCTGCGCAACATGCTGATCAGGTGAGACATGCCGCCACCCCCCCACGCCACCCCCCGGGCACAGATTCAGTTTCATAAATACAGAGTGATTTGTGACCCACTATTAAACCAGTTTTATGCAGTTCCTGTTAAACTCACAGTGGCACCAAGAGGCCAGAATTAACCTGATGACACTGTTAGTTTACAGTTGAGTCATCAGACTGATGCTGCAGCTCCTCCTGCTGTGTGGAGGCAGAGATCTGCAGTTTTCTATGGTGTCATTTTTAAATAAGTTCATTTATTGGCTTTTAAATGGTCTGAGTGTCTTCATCTGTGATAGATTTTAAGATTAGATAGTGATAAGATAGTGTTTATTCGTCACATGCGCAGTTATACACAGTACAATGCACAGTGAAATGTATTTCTACACTTTAACCACATCACTACGTGCCAAACTTAGTCATCTGAAAAAAAAAAGGTTTTTACAAGACTTTGTCCGGTCCTGTGAAAAACTCCATCCTTACTGTTTCCATAGGAACTGAGATGGTAAGTAGCAGCCAGGTGCTCATGATCAATGCACCTGATTAACTGATTATCATCATCAAGATTTTTGGCAGTTTGCTGCTCTGGTCCATTCAGCTGTGTGTTAACACAATGCCACAGTCATCTCAGAGTGGACGTCGCAGCAAATTCACCCCAAAATCCGGTTGTGCGATGTTCAGAAGTCCAACAGTTGGGCCTAAATTGGGTGCTGCAGCCGGACGTTGATCCCAAACACAGCAGCAAATCTGCAAAATGACGGGTCAGAGTCCAGACCTCAGCATGCTGAAAGGCACTGCATCGAGTCTGTTTGACATAATTGCGTGCGTGTGCCTTTAGTGTGATCACATATTTAAGACATCACTGCCTATATTTCATCTTCCCACCCCCCCACCCCCCCTTCATAGGACCCATATGCAGGATCTGAAGGACGTCACCAACAACGTCCACTATGAGAACTACCGCAGTAAGAAACTTGCTGCTGTCACATGTAACGGAGTGGACACCTCGAAGACCAAGGGACAGCTCACCAAGTAATTTGCTTGTTTGGTTGCTTCGCTGCTTTTACTTCTTAACAGCGTCCATCAGTTTAAACCCTTTCTGCAGCGCCCCCTGGTGTATGCTTCACATGTGAGGCACAGTCAAAGCTGATGATGTAATAAAGTGCTTAGTACAGTATATCCAGAGTGGAAACACACACAAAAATAAATGATGTGTGTGGAAATTATTACTTCCCTCAGTTCAGTCACATTTCTCTGCATAAGCAGGATTTTAATTGGATTTTTGTACAGCTGCAAACACACTGATTGTAGCTGTGCTGTCGATGTTGTGCAGCCGTATAATAATTGCATGATAATGATACCTTTCAGAATCCTCCAGCTCTGGATTTCCAGTCTGGAGTTTAGCGATTTGCAGTTGGTGCACAGCACAAACTCTGGCTTCTAACCTCCCTCCGTGATCTGCAGGAGTCCCCTGGCTCAGATGGAGGAGGAGCGCAGGGAGCATGTGATGAAAATGAAGAAGATGGAGGCAGAAATGGAGCAGGTCTTTGAGATGAAGGTGAAGGAGAAGAAGCAGAAACTGAAGGATTCAGAGGCTGAGGTGAGTTTGAGGATGAAAGCAGCATGTTTCTTTTACCCCACAGTAAAGTGAGGTCTGCAGAGGGGCACACTTCAGCCCCCTGACCATAACGCCGCAGGTTCCCTGTATGTATGCGACTATGACACAGACATAACGTACAGATCACTAAATAAGAGAACAGCTCGGACCTTCTCCAGCCCACAGTGTTTCTGATATTCAGGATGTTTGCATCATGTTTCATCACCTTTGATTACTCAGTCGCACCTGCAGCTCTGCATAAACACCACACAGTGCCGTGATGTTCATGTATTTTATGTATTTTTGTTACTAAATTATTTATTACTTATCCTCTGGGCATTCTTGATCCTGATTGGCTGATGGATGTAATAGCTGCTTGTATATTCAGTGACCTGTGTGTTTATTACAGTGGCAGTGGGAGCTCAGTGCGCTGCAGCCCACTGAAATCTTTGTCTCGAGCTTAAATCTGTGTCTTCGGTTAGGAGCTGCTGCAGACTGCACCTGCTGATGAGGACGGTGATATGGCTGCTCCTCTGATGGCTTTAATTAACCGTTTTCAGCTTTCTGTAACTCTCGTTTTTCCACCCTGGAGTTTAAGAAACTGCAGTGGCTCATTTTCGTTTCCTGCTTTGACCGTCAGCTGGAGCGACGCCACGAGCAGATGAAGCGTAACCTGGAGGCGCAGTACAAGGAGCTGGAGGAGAAGCGGCGAGTGTTCGAGGAGGAGAAGGCCAACTGGGAGGCTCAGCAGCGAATCCTCGAGCAGCAGAAGCTCGACGCCTCCAAGTCAGTAACGCTCACACTGATACCTGTGTTAAAGCAGATCCTTACATCAGGGATTATAGATGATGTGGTTCTGTTTTTATTGAAGTTTTTAAAGTTTGTGTATTTTATGAAGGAAAAGTTGCAGAGTGGTTTTATTAATTTACACACCTCCAGTAGTTTAGTGTGATTTTATTCAGTGTTGTATATTTAAATTTTTAAGTGCAGCTCATCATTGTCACAATAATTGGAAACAATGTGTTTGTTTTTTTCTTTAAATGTTTCCTTTTGATTGGATGTCGTGGCTCACACTCATGTTTGATGGTCGGGTGTTTTCATAAGTGCGGCTGGTTTTACCCCTCCATCATTTACAGAAACAATCCAAATTTAAAAATTAATCATAAAGTGTAACTACGGGGGAATAACTAATTAATATGAATCAAAGATATGATGGGAAACTGCCTGTATCCATGCCAGCCACATTTTGATTTGTGAACTATAGTAAAAGGAAATCTGTGAGGCATGAATTTTTCTTCTTCCCTGTGAAAGTCGTGAAATGATGATCTCGTTCTGCCCTCGCAGGACGATGGAGAAGAACAAGAAGAAAGGAAAGATCTTTTGAGGAGAGACGCGGCCGCTTGCTTCAGTTTTACAGACTCCTCTCCCTGAATCCCCTCTGACGTTCACATCGTAACGTGGTCCTCAGAACACACACAACAGAACATTAAACACATGGCATAACAACTCTCTGTGGAAGCCATTTACACACACACACACAAAACAGCCCACACGCTCGTCTCTCTGCAGGGTTTTACTGTATCTCTTAAGCCTGTTTGTTTTCATGGGGAATGCATGTGTTTGTGAAATTCTATTTTCCTATATTTCCTGACAAAGAGGAGAAGCCCGAGTTCCTCTGAGCTTTCAGTGCGGAGTTAACACATGGCAGGGACCATGCATAACCATTTGTACACATGTAGTAGTCGTACGTTCGCTAGGTATTCATAGATCTGCAGATATACCAACTCTTTCTTTTAATGTTCGAAACTTTAACAGGCGTGGACGCGCTAACACAGTCGGACCTCCGCGAGAGTGTCAGCAGAAAGGAGAGTGTAGGTGAGTGAAGGCGAGGTCAGGTGGTCCCGAGCCCGGTCACCCCACAAAATGGCAAAAGGTCAAAAGCTAACATGCTTTCGAGCTAACATGCTTGGCAGTCCGAAACTTCCTGGCACGATTTTACCAAATTCCTGGATCGTTCCCGGGAGCCTTTGTTTAGCATTCAGTGAAGAGTTTCTGGAGATGGAAATAAATGGGAGACTGTTAGCAGCTGCTAGGTGCCTGCTAGCAGAGTCGTTAGCTTGTTTGAAATGTAGCGTAACTGCAACACTTGCTATCAGAACTTCTTTGTCTCCTGAAGGACGCTCCTGTTAATAAATACATCTTTTAAATAAAATTTTAGTAGAAATATTGCTGTCACTGTTGTTTACAATGGAACTTGTTTTCTCATTAGCAGATTAGCAATAAAACTTTGTCCGGATAAAAATACATTTTATATGAAACTGCTTTGCTAACAAAACTATTTTTCTTTTATTCTTAAACACTTTTAACTTTAAATAAAACAGTATTCTTATTAATTTTTTATTTTTTTTTGCCTGGCCAAGTTTCTGTTATTGGTAAATTAGTGTTTGAAAAAGAAAACACATTAGCTAACAGAACCGCTGTGTTTGAATATTTTTGGAGAGTTCGTTTGTTAGCATGTACAGGTGTTGAATAAAATAACTTTCCATTAGAGACAGAAAACAAGAACTAAGCTCATAAAATTCATCTTAAAAATAGAAATTACAAATGGTGATAACAGTAAATTTTCTTTGTGTCCTGTTACATACTTTGAATTAAACGTTAGCTTGCTAACAGAACTAGCTTTATTAGCGAACGTCTGGTGGATAAAACAAGTTCCTCCCGTTCTGAATCTTTGACTAGCTCGTTTTCTTGTAGGCGCTCCACCCAACACTCGTTATAAACACATATTCATCATTCAGAAGTTCGCAGGTGTTGTGTTTCCTGCTCTTTACGGCGACCTGCAAACATGACGCCTGCGCTCATTTGTGGCATTAGACTTAAAGCTCTGTTAACAGCTGCTCATAAAAAAAACTGCATTTTCCATTTTGGACTTTCTGCACCTTCAAAGTTTTAGTGTTCGGACGAGTTTCTGTCGGTCATCTCTACAAACTCGCATCTAAAAATTAAAAGCGTGCCAGGTTAGTGGATGTGGGCGGGTTCGGGCAGCAGTCGTAGGTGTTTCTAAATGTGTCTGAGGACGTGCTCGGATCTGAGGCCTGCAGAGTGAAGGGAGGTGCGTCGTGTGTGTCGCGCAGCCAAACTATTGTCAGTGTGTGTGAACTTTTTTCAATAGACGACATTATGCAAAAGCCTCTTTGGTGTCTGAAAACAGGTTACAGTGCTAACACAGATGTTTTATATCGTGACGTGAGTGATGGGTGTCGTCATAGACCTGAAACCCTGATGTCCACATTTTTATGACTTTTTCCTTTTGGGGACGACTCAGAAATCTTCCTCGAACCTTCCTTTAAGAAGACGTTTGCCAAAAACTGCCAAAACTTTGTGTTTGGCTTTATTTTAGAGGATTATATATATTCTATATTAAAAATGCTTCTGCACACAGCAACCCCCCCCCCCCCCCCGTTAATCTGTCAAACTGAAAATATAATCTTTAATAGGCTTTTCCCAGAGTTGTCATGTTTTATTTTCATATGATGATGATTATATTAATAATACTCTATGTACGGTTGAAGAAAGACTCTTTAATTGTAGTTTTCTTAAATGTGTTCTTAGTTTTTCAGGCTGCATTTAGAGCAAAAGGGACGAAGCTTACACCTTCAGCATATAAAATATTAGCCGTATGGATTTGTTTATGATGGTGATGCATATATATTGTGTACATACTGGAGGCTGCTCAGTGGCCCTTTATTCTGTTTGTTTTATTTGTTTATTCTTTTTTATATATTTGTCTGGAATGAACCACAGTTTGTACTTAGGACAGAACTAACCATGTAAAACTTCATCTGAGAAACATTTCATCTGTATGAACATATAATCTGTGTGCATCTAAGCCAACGCCTTCTCAGGACCCTCCCTCATGCTTCGTTTAATTCTGTGGTCCTACGAGCTCAGAAAGTGAGTGAATTTTATTTTGAAATGTTTGGGGACCACGCCCCCCCAATAACATCACGTTTAGGTTTTTTTGGTAATATTTTCTTTTTATATCTACATATACACACTTTTCTGCTTCTCTTTGTTTTCTCATGTGTTCTGTCTCTAACTGTACATGGTTAATAAAGTTGAAAAGGTTATGCTACAGCGCCCAGTGTGTGCATGGAGTTATTTTCAATACTCAGAAAACACGTTTTAATAGAGTCAAATATTTAATACGTTTATAGAAAGAGAATAAAGACACAGAGTTGCCATCATGTATCAGTGATAAATATTTTAAGTGGATCATTGTCAAGTTTTTTTAAAACTTCCTTCGGCTCCTGCCCAAACTTGAAAAAGGCTGGCTCCACACAAAAGGATGCTGGGACAACTCAACTCAGTTAAAGTGTTTTATTGTCTTTTTGTTGAAAGCTTTAGGTGCAGTGGCAAATGAGCAGGTGAATTAATGGTTGAGTAGGTTGATAACCTTTAAACAGATAACAGACATATACATTAAACATCAAATTATAACAAATTCACTGCACCCTGAAAAAGATTTGTTTAAACTACATGATTGATAAAATATTCTGCAGATTAAAATTTATCTGGGTCATTCATGAATTAATGTTCAATCAATTAATGAGCTGATCTTAAAATATCTCATAAATATGAATTATATTTAGTGCAAGTAGTGACACACATTACCAAATACTCTTTAAATAAACTTTAACTTTGTCCTACGTTCATCCAAAGAATAGTGTCAATTTAAATGAACTTTTTACCATATCAGTGGTGTCTTTTTTGTGGGAGCTGTGAGCTGCAGGTCTTTCTCCTTGGTGTGACTGAAACAGTGAGCTGCACAGGTGAATGGAGTTACCTACTGAGAGAGAGAGAGAGGGAATGGAGTAACAGGAGCGCTTGTTTCAGTGGGTGGGCAGTAAACCCATTTTGGATCTTACTCTTGTTTATCTTGACAATCATTTATTGCTTTGTGTGTGTGTGTGTGTGTGTGTGTGTGTGTGTGTGTGTGTGTGTGTGTGTATCCACCGTGTGCTTCGCCCTGCCCCCAGCGACCTCTCTTCATTCAGACGTCCTCTCAGTTCTAAAAGACACAACAAACTATCAGGACTCTCTCTTCCTGTTCTGGATTCACTGCCGATCCATTAAAGTTATTCCGCTTTGATTCCGGACGGCTCCCCTCAGGATTCACACAGCTGGGAAGGCCAGTTGAGGAGAGCTGCTTTATGTAGACCACAGCGTTCGGTTTCTGCTGAGGCGAAGCCGTGGTCTTCTGGATGGGCCTCTCATACCCGTGGCGTTTGACGAATTCTCCCACAGATCAGTCTGTCTCACACAGAAATCCCCTTTGGGAGTCTTGACCCTGCATAAAAAATCTGAATCATTAGTTTGGTCTCATATTCAGTCGCAGGATAAAACATTACTGTGATAAATATCAGTGATTGCATCAAAGACACAGTGAAGTGCAAACTTACACAAATGCAGGTGTGGAGCATTTGCTGTGAGTTTTCTCGATGGAGAGGATTTATGCCTTCGGGATCCTTTTGTCAAAGAATCTGAAACAGCATTGGTCACGTCCTGATTTCACTGCATGAGCTGTGGAAGAAAACCAGGTTTTTCAGTGTCATGTCTTCATGTCACAGCGTTTATGTCCAGCCACACAAATTATTTCCCATGTTTTAAATATTTAAGGCAACAAAAACACAGATTTCTGTCTGAGCTCAGAGATGAGAAATGATAGAAATCTGTCCTGTATGTGTATGTGACTCAATAACGAACAGGAGAAATGAGTTATCAATAGTTTAATGGCTCACTCCTTAAAACCACTGATCAGACATCAGCTGAAAGTTTTGGAATTTGGGAACGACGAAAATGGGAACATTGAATGTTTGTCAATTAGCAGAAAAAAATTCAAAAAGCAGGAAATGAAACATGAACAAAACTTCCGGGTTGGAAAAATGAAGCCAGTGCAGAAATCCTCCACAGTCTTGGATGAGCGTGTAAGTTGAAGTCAAACTCTTCCCTGATATTATTAAAGGATCATTTCATCCATTTTATCCAAACCTAAAAAGGCTGAAGTGTCACATCGCTGATGTTTGGTTTTATCTGAAGTTAAGATTCATTTTTTAAATATTTTTCTCTCTTTTTGTGCTGCTTCTTCAGAATTTCTGATTTTCTGCTGTTTGCGATCGATGCCTCATTAAAGTGAGTCAAAGCTGACGCTGGTGCATTTATTTAACGATAAAAATTATTTCTATTCTTTTGCTTTTTTACTTCCTGCTTTTACATCAGTTCATTCACATCTGTTATTTCACTTTTTTCAATTATATAACAGTATAATAATTGAATATGAATATCCTTACATTTATCTGTTTAAGATTATGAGCTCATCTTTTTTCCTATTTATTTTTATGGAATTACAGTTAGATTTACTTTGAGCTTTATTAATAAAGTTTATTTATGTTGAATAATAATGAAGATGTTTTTGATTGATGGCCTTTTTTGGATGGTGTGACAGTGAAGGGTCCACAGAGTGGACATCTACATATCTGTTACACTTTGCAATTTTCCTTTAGGGCTCGTGTCTGTGAGCACTTGATGCATCAATGAAATTATTCAACAAAACATCCTAAAAATGCAGTAAATAAAAATGAATGTTTACGGTGGTGTAAATCAGGCCGACAGACTCACCTGAGGCGTCGCAGCAGTCCTGCTGTGAAGCTCAGAGTCTTCATGTTCACGTCCCTGCAGCTCTGACGATGCTGATGTTTCAGACTGCTCCCCCTCAGCTTAAAGCTCTGTATCTGTTCTTATCTGCATATTTAATTATGAGAAAACTCCAAAACTGACCAAACATACGCTTAGCTAACAGGAAGGTTAAAGTACTCACCACAGCTCTGATCTCCTGATAAATCAAGCTCAGAAAACCACTGAATGTTCTTCACCGTCTCTGCACCGCAGACATTCAGGCTCAGTCAAGCTGCAAATATCCAGGTTTATTAGGGTTATTATAGACATTTAAGTCTTCGTGTTTCCCCTGTTGAATCACTCCTATGGTGACATTCTTACCACCAACCGTCCTCCATAATCACCACTTTCTGCACGCCTGCCCACCAAGAAAGGTTTAAAACATCTGCTGATGTCACCATCTTTGAATTATTTTATCTGCTTTTGTGTGAAAAATGCAGTAATGTGTGGGAACTAGTTTCATTCTAACATGTGGCTGAGGAGTCATCATAGTGAGACTTAACTGACATGTGCTTCACTTTGCTCATTTTCATAGTTCTGTTTATTTAACTGTTCAGCTTGTTACTAGTAAGCCTCGATTTCTGCTTCCAGCAGGATAACACACCGTGTCAGGAAGCTCTCACTGCACTCCAACGTTCTCCACAGTCATCTCAGTCCAACGAGCACCTTTGGGACGGGGTGGAACAGGAGACTCACCTCAGCAGCAGCTATGATGCTGTCATATTAATATGGACTGAAATCTGTGAGGAAAGTTTCCAGCATCTTGTTGAATCAGTGCCACAAAGAATTAATGCAGTTCTGAAGGCAAAAGCGGGTCAAACCTGGCATTAGCAGTGTGTACCTAACAGAGTGTATATTTCAACATCCATGGAAAATATTGAAATGCATCACCAGTTTAAAACAGTGCACCATTTGAAAATGAAAAAAAAAATCAAACTCATAAGTTTTTGTTCCCATCAGATACCATCGTACACCCCCCACCCACCCCCCCATGGAACAACTTTAACACTAGAACTCCCATAGGTGGTCATTTTGTGATATTTTTGTTAAACCCCATGGGTTTATAGCAGCCATGGGACCCTGACTTTTCCTAAATATGTATATGTAATATAATTTATTCTAACATTGTCATTTTATTAAAATGACAAGACACCAAAGAGTTATGAGTGTTTCTAGAACTCCCATAGGTGGTCATTTTGACCACAACACATTATTTACATAAATTTATAATAAATAAATATGATATGTATAAATATAACTTGTAATCAATAAAAGATCAAAGAATACATGTATCTGTAATGTTACCAATCAACTAAAGATGGTTGTGGCCATGGTCATAGCTGTCATATTGACCACATACATATAGAGCGTAATTTGGTTAAATTTTTGATCCCTGACAGCTGCCACCTGCTGAAAACAGGTGAGTGGACTTTAATTTAAACCCTAGTGGGAGTTGTCCCCTTTGGAGGTGGTTGTTTACCAATTGTTATTCATCATCACATGAGCCAAGGTGTGAAAAAAACATGTAGGTCATAACCACAAAGGGAGACCTGGGGTTTGAGGCAGCTGGCACAGTGGTTCCACCTGAAACCCTGGTGGTAATGACCCACACCTTTTTTAATGGGTCAGTGACCACCTCTGAAGGGGACCATTCCCATTAGGGTTTAAATCCCTGGGATTCTTCATCTGTTGGTGGAGAAGCCTGAAGAAGCTTCTTGGATTAGAGGGAAACTGACTCCAAAAAACTGTAACATAATTTTTATTGCAAAGATTTAAATGACAGCAAAATAAAAGTATCCTCAGTACAGTAACAGTAACAGTAATTGAGCAGGTAAAGTACGGAGAGGTTAAAACTTCTGCAATGCTTCGAATTTATAAAACAACTTTATGGAGTGACTGATGCGTTTCTGCTCGTGGCGTCCGTCACAGTGGATTCATGACGTGCTGCGCTGTTTGATAAATTCTCGTTGTGCCCACTCCACTGTCTGTCTCACACAGTAATCCCCTCTGGGTGTCCTGATCCTGCAGAAAAATCTGAGTCATTAATTTGGTCTCATGTTCAAAGATTTTAGTGTTAATAAAAGAGTCACAGGGTCAGTGTGCAGGGTAATGCATTAATTTTTGTAAATATTAGTGATTCTCACACGAAAGCCTCTGTAGAGCATCTGCTGTTGGTCTTGCTGATGGAGAGGACGTGCATCTTTGGGATCCTTTTTTCAAAGAACTTAAAACAGCAAACGAAACGAGCTGTAAAAGAAAAGCAGCGATTCTTCAGCGCTCGACCTTCATGCAGTGGCTCAGATTAGATTCAAATTTATCGATCGCTTTGGGAGGGTTCAGTCTGGGAAACTAAAGACCTTAAAAACTTCTGTATCCAACACATCACAAATACTTTGCTTCAAATAATTAAGACTCATCAGCTAAAAAAATAAAACATGCACCAAAAATCTAATTTGTTTTGTTTGGATTGTGAGAAAGTAAATGACTGTATTTCTGCAGTGATGGATGAATTTAAAATGCACTCATGTTGGCAGCAGATGGACCAAATGTGGAAAAACGGACGTGCAGCTGAAAGTGCAAATATTTTTCTGAAGACATGTCAGGCTGTTAATCACCTGCTTTAAATGGAAATCATTAATTAAACTTTCAGACGATGCATTAGGACGTGCTGTTTGAGCCTCGCTCTAACTGCTGCTATAGATTTAAAAAACAAAGAAGGATGCGAGGAGAAGAGAAGTCAGTGATGTGAGACAGTCGTTCAGTTATTTGCAGTTTTCCATTTGTAATTAATATATTTATTTCATTTATTTGTTTGTCTTTGTGAACTAAAATAGAGAATAATGCAGGATTTCTTGCTCACAGCAGAAAGCAGGCTGACAGACTTACCTGAGGCGTCGCAGCAGTGAACAGCCAGCAGCACGAGCAGCAGTCCTGCAGTGATGCTCAGAGTCTTCATGTTGACTTCGCTGCAGACCTGATGATGCTGATGCTTCAGATGGCGTCTCTGTCTCTGGATGATCTGTCCGAGCCCCCCGCTTTAATTCTGCTCGCTCGTTCTCATCTGCAAATTCAAAGCAATTCTAAGCAAACTGGAAAATGATCAACAGTCAGAAGGAGGTTCACTGAGTGGGTTTTGCTGCAGCATCAGGCAACAGGAAGTTTGAGGGGCTCTGCATCGCTCTGATTATCTGATGAAACGAGTTCAAACAAACCACTCAGTACAAGTCTGTCCTGCTGCACGCATGCACCCTCTGTACATCACACACTCAAAGTAGGTCAAGACGCAAATGTCAAGATACATTTTGATGGTAAATTACATGAACAGCGATCTTTGTGTGGTTTATTCCTCCATTAAACTTCTGTCATTTCATATTTGTTACCAGTAGGCCTGAACCATCACTTTCTGCACACGTCCCTCCATCCAGGCTGTCCTGAGGGTCTGAGGGAGAAGCACCATCATCTCATGTCTGTGTATCAGACTTCAGGTAGTTATGCACATCCTATATTTGCTGCACACACATATCTGTTTCATGTTTTTCTGAATGCCCGGAGCGCCACATTTCCAAGCTGCATGTAGTCACGGTTACACCAAAACCCCACCTGATAGGTTAAAGCAACAAAAGGACTCTAGATAAGGTTAGACTGTGGCTTTGATTAAATGTAGACATTTACAGCCGGTTTCCCAGTCATGGATTAAGCATGGTCCTAGACTAAAAGGAAAAAGTCAATGAAGACCACAATAGGAAAAAGTATTTAGTCCAGGATTAGACATAATTTAATGTTCAGGGAGGCGGAGCCGTCTGACCTGCAAGAACTGCTTCCTGTAGTCCAGGGTTTGGGTGGTCCAGCTAGTTGACCATTCATTCCTGATTCAAAGCACTGTGAGAGGCCAAAGTCTGCAAAGACTTAAGCATGAGGAGCAGCACCTGGAGGAATGGCCTCTGGGGTGATAAGCTCACCTCAGATAGACAGCCAAGAAGATAAGATCCGAGAAGATGACTCCTCACCTGCTCCAGAACCCAAAGAAATGTAAAGGACTCAGAATAATAGTGCTCAGAGAAGGGCTTGACCCAGGATCACCTCCTGAGGGTCAACCCAGGGAAGGAGGTGGAGGAAGTGACTGAGGAGACCATAAGGGTCAAATCTATTGCTGTAAGGAACCTCTGGAAGGAGTGCTGCTGACGGTTCAGGCAAAGAGAGGCGCCGGTTCACACGTTAACGAGCACAAATAAAAGGAGCAGCTCAGACTGTAACGGTTAACTAAAGTAATGAACGCTGTTAGAACACCGTAAATGTTCTGCTGGGATGTACATGTCCCACACAGCCACGAGAGGGCGCCCTAGCTGCAGCCTCAGTGTAGTTGGGAAGCATTAAAATCACCTGTCTTCAGTTGCGGCCTTCTCAGCCGCTTCATGTGTTTACTGAAGCACTTATGTGCTTGAAAATTAAATGCAGGATATATAAAAATGTTAACCAATGACAGGGAAGCTGTGGCTTCTGTTTCTGGAGAAATCAATTCAAAGAGTAATAAACAGCTGGAAACAGCAGTCTGTTAAGGTCATTGCTATAATTAACCTTTTATTATCTAACAGCTGTGAGAAAGAACCATTAACTGTGCTCTGCTACTTTACTGCACTGCACCGCTGGTGTTATAGCGCCATCTATTGGCCGTTTCACACAGAGAACTTATTCCAATCATAGAAAGCTGTTTTGGTAACAACGATGCTATTCTTCAGTTTTTTATTAAATGCACTCTGACCCTGCCACATGCAGACCCTCGTACAGGCTGGTTGGGCTGCATCAGGTGACCCTGATTCCAGGATGGTTCCAGTATTTTTAGCTGGTCAGAGGTTTAACAGTTTCACACCGTCCTGCATGTTTATAACCAGCACAAAGTCCATGAAGTCGACCACAGCATGAAAACACACTTTCACAGTCACGTGGTTGAGTTTAGTGAAATTAAACTTTAATGAAGAGTGAAGCAAAGCCATACAGAGTGATATAAAAATGGATACAGTGTAACTACATGGCACAGTGACAGTAAATGATAAAATGATTTGATACATGTTTTATATACAGCTGGATCCAAAAGTCTGAGAACACGTAACAGTAATTAATCAGTTAAAGTATGAAGAGATTAAAACTTTTAGTTTATGGAGCAGCTTCAGGACGTGACTGAGGTGTGCCGGCTCGTGGCTTCAGGGTCACAGCAGAGGCCTGATGGGTTATTTGTTTCTTTGGATACATTGTGTCGGTCTCTCGGTTGACAAATTCTCTCATTGCCCACACCGCAGTCTGTCTCACACAGTAAGGCCCTCTGGGCGTCTTGATCCTGCAGGAACATCTGGATCATTACTTTGTCCTCATAATTACTGTTAATAGATGCATTAAAGCCTCGGTGTGGAGGATAATGCATTACTCTGGCAAATATTAGTGATAGTATAAAAAGAGAAACTTACACAAATGCTGGGATTGAGCATTTGCTGTGAGTTCTTATGATGGAGAGGACGTGTGGCTGCGGGATCCTTTTCTCAAAGAATTTAAAGCAGCACAGATCAGGTCTGACTGCCCTCACTGCATGAGCTGGAAGAGGAAAACACAGAGCTGTGTGCATGCTTCGATATCCAACAAATGAATGCTGCCCCACGTTTGAAATATTAAGGTTCTAAACAAAAACACGTCTAAATAAAACAGAAAGTTGGAAAGTTCCTATGTTTTTGTCCTTGAGGAAGATTATTAAAGAAAACTGTTACAGGTAAAACTTAATTAAAGGAGGAAAACCGTCTCCTCACAGGGAGAACGTGCTAAAAAGGATTCAGTTGATTTTTCAGTGAGAAGTTTTTCCAGCATGAACAGAAATGAGTCTGACAGCTTCAATCTGAATGTTTCACTCAGAGAAAAACTGCTGCTGCAGGATTCATCCCTCTGCACTGAGCTAATTAACTGCTTATTAAATTAATATTCTTTAAATATGTGCATTAATGTTGTATTTAAAGGCACTGAATCAAAACAAATGACTTTTCATTTGAATTGAATTAAAGCGGCTGAAGAGGCGGAGCCTGCTCGGCTCACTGTGCCGCTCTGAGTTTAGCAGCAGTGTTGTTTCTTTTTTCCATGATTTAAGATTTAGATTTTTGTTTTATTAATGTGGAAAAACATTTTGCATTGATGGAGATGACAGAAACTCGTTACATTTATTTTAGCCAAGGCCAACGCTGCCTTTAAAACACACAATGAAACAAAGAAAATGGGCACATTTTTAGGGCGAAGTAAGAAAAATAACTCAAAATCACAAATACTTTACAAAAACAACCAGCAGATCATTTCTGATGGCAGGATAAGATGTTGGAAATTATTTATATTTTGTATGTGTAGCCTGGTCATGTTTGTTCTCAAACATTTTACCTGGTAAAATAAAAGTTAAACAAATTAATGAAGTGTTGATTGTTTTTATTATCACTATAATATGACTCTGAAAGATTAAAATTTCATCTATGAAATTCATAAATCATAATTTTTTCTTGCTGTAATGTAGATGCATGGATGTGTACTGTGTATACACAGACTGCTGCTCACCTCAGCAGAGAAGCTCAGACTCCCACATACAGGTTTATCTTTAAATCCTTATAATCAATCAGTCATTTGCAATTTTCCATTCTCATGTTTCCTTTTATTTTAATCAGTAAAACAGAGAAAAATGATGAATTTAATGCTCACAGTAGAATCTCCCTCCAGTCTGGAGCAGAAAGCAGACTTACGTGAGGCGTCACAGCAGTGAACAGCAAGCAGCACGAGCAGCAGTCCCGCCGTGATGCTCAGAGTCTTCATGGTGCCTCGGCTGCAGACCTGATGATGCTGATGCTACAGATGATGTCTGAAGTGGTCTGTCTGAGCCCCCCCAATTTAAGTCTGCTCGCTCGTTCTCATCTGCATATTGAAAGCAAGAAAACTGGGAAAATGATCAACAACAGTCAGAAGGTGGTGTTGATCACAGAGTGGGTTTTGTTGCAACATCAGACAACAGGAAGTTTCAGGGACTCGATATCTTTGTGATTATCTGATAAACGAGCTCAAACAAACCACTCAGTGATCTAAAAATCTGTCCTACTTCAGGCATCGTTCACATCTCACACTCACGTTCTCAAAATCAGCTCCAAATATGAAGGTACAGTTTGGTGCTAAATTCAGTTTTTGTGGTTTTTCTGTCATTAATTAACGATTTAGTTACACTTTAACAAATGTTTATAATATGTTTACATGATTCATATTTTTGTGATGGCATGGAGCGCCACATTAGTCATGGCTGCACCAGATTCCCAGCAAAGCAATTAAAGGTGATGGGGGTGATGTTTTTGTTTGTGTTGGTCTGTCTGTCTGTCTGTCAGCAGGATAACTCAGAAAATTATGATTTACAGTATATGAAAATCTCTGGAGTTGCTGGGAGTGGTACCAGGAACAATATTCACATATTTGCATCTGACCTTGTGAGGACGTGTCAGAATCCAGTCAAATGAATTAGGGTGCAATATGACCATATGTTCTGCTATTTATGATTGAAGCAGAATTCCAGTAATGATAAACCAGTGACCAAAGTATAGCTGAACCTGATGACAGCACTGGGTGGTGTCGGCTGCAGTGGAGGTTCAACATATAGAAGATTTGGGGTGGGGGAGGTACGCGCTCCTCTGAGCGCCCTTCTTGTTTGTTTGTTTGTTTGTTTGTTTGTTTGTTTGTTTGTTTGTTTGTTTGTTTGTTAGCAGTATAACTCGAAACATTTGGATACAAAATTGATGAAACTTTGTGGAAATATTCCTTCTGGGCCAAAGAACACATGATTTCATTTTCAAGGTCAAAGGTCAAAGTCACCACAATTTTTGGAAAAATCATCACTGGCAACATTTTATAATTCATATTTAAGTGAAATTTTCATCCATGAAGTTTGGAACTAAAGTCTAAAATATTAATGTTGAAACTTTACTGTGTTTTTCTATTTTTAATTAAAAAATAATAAAACAAAGGTGACAACAAAAAGTAAATGAAAAAAGAAAAACAAACATTTGCTGAGATATGAACTGTAAATGTGATTTTTGTGTGTAGTTTGTAGAGGATGTTATTAGGATACATAAACTGAATATAATATAATCATGTATATGCCATCAGCTGTTCATGTGGATCTCAGTTTTAAATAAAAATATCAAATCATATTTTACAGTTTTGAAAAGACAATAAAATAAATTTATAGTCTCTGTGATATTAATGTATGTAATGTCTGCATTAATGAAGTATTGTGTTAATTGTTTTGTTATTACTATATTATCAATATGAATGGTTAAACTGATTTATGAATGAAATCAGCACTTTAAAAAAGACCCTGAGTTATAGGAGTTTATATAGGAGTTTATATATATATATATATATATATATATATATATATATATATATATATATATATATATATATATATATATATATATATATATATATATATATATATAAGCTTTTGCTCACTGACAGGTGAAAAGCATAACACTGATTACCTGTTAGTGGGTGGGATCTATCAGGGAGCAGGTGAACATTTTGTCCTCAAAGTTGATGTTAGAAGCGGGAAAAATGCAATATAACCAAAACAAAGCAAAACAGTGACAATAAAGGTACCAAAAACTACAAAAGACCATAAACTAATAAAGAAGGGGTTGCAGACCCAGGACCGTGACACCTCCAGTCTGGAGCAGAAAGCAGGCTGACAGACTCACCTGAGGCGTCGCAGCAGTGAACAGCCAGCAGCACGAGCAGCAGTCCTGCAGTGATGAGTCTTCATGGTGCCTTTGCTGCAGACCTGATGATGCTGATGTTACAGATGATGTCTGAAGTGATCAGTCCGAGCCCCCCAATTTAAAGTCTGCTCGCTCGTTCTCATCTGCATATTGGAAGCAATTCTAATAAAACTGGAAAAATGATTAAAACCACTCAGAAGGTGGTTAACAGAGTGGGTTTTGCTGCAGCATCAGACAACAGGAAGTTTCAGGGACTCAACATCGCTCTGATTATCTGATAAAATTAGCTCAAACAAACCACTCAGTGTTCTACTGCATGCATGCATTGTCCTGACATCACACACACTCATATTAGTAGGTCAACTATCAAGGTATTATTTGATGGGGAATTCAGTTAACAAGGATTTTTTGGTGGTTTAAGGTTCATGCAGTCATCATGTTTCCTCCATTAACGCTCTGCACAGCCTCCCTTTATCCAGGCTGCCTGAGGGAGAACCACCAGCAGCACATACATCATCTGCTGATATGTGCACACTGGTGTGTTTGAAGAAGTACATTTGTATTTACTAAGCAGTTTTTCATACAATAACATGTTGACTGCATTATATTTACATGTTTCATGTTTTGCTGAATACCTGGGCCACATCTCTGAGCTGCACTGGAGTCGTGGTTACACCAGAATCCCGCCTGATAGGTCAAAGCAGTGTTTCGGGGTCATGGCAGGTGGGCTGTAAACAACCTGGGGAGAAAGTCCAGCCAGTGTTGGGTCATAATTTTAATTTTCCACCTGAAACCCAGTCACACACTGCCAGCTGTTTATCTGAAGTGTGCTAAAAATACTCACCTGTCCTCAACGTGCCCCTTACTTTACGACAAATCTGACAGACATAGTAAATAATGGATCCGCCTCCAATTAAAAGGCCTTTGTCACACAAAGCAACTCTAAGAAAACTAAAAATAATCAAAGTCACTCACAAGGTGGTTAATTGAGTGGGTTTTGCTGCAACATCAGGCAACAGGAAGTTTCAGGGACTCGACATCGCTCTGATGCTTTTGTTTGTGTTGGTCTGTTTATTATCTGGATAACTCAGAAATTTGTGAACAGATGTTGATGAAAATCTTGGAGTTGTTGGGAGTGGTCCCGGGAATAACTGATTACATGTTGGTGTTGATTCGGATCACGATTTAGCAAAAGGATTCTTTATGATTGTGAGATTGAGACAATATTCACATATTTGCATCTAACCTGTGAGGATGAGTCAGAATCCTCTAAAATGAATCGGGTGGATTTAAATGTTAACACACGTTTAAAGTCGACCACAGCATGAAAACACTTTCACATCCACTGTCAGAGTCGTTGAGTTTTGTGAAATAAAACTTTAATGAAGAATGAAGCGAAGCCATACAGAGTGATATATAAATGCTTTGGATACACTGTAGCTACACGGCATAGTAAAAGCAACTGATAAAATGATTTGATACATGTTATAAATGCAGCTGATCCAAAAGTCTGAGAACACGTCTAACGTGCATCGCTTCAAGTTTATAAAGCAAAGTTATGGAGCGACTGATGCATTCAGCTTGTGGCGTTCGTCAGGGTCACAGCAGATTGCTGATGTGTTAATTGTGGCGTTTGACAAATTCTCCCATTGCCCACTGCTCAGTCTGTCTCACACAGAAATCCCCTTTGGGTGTCTTGACCCTGCAGAAAAATCTGAATCATTATTTTGGTCTCATGTTCACAGATTTTACTGTTACCAGAAGAGTCCCAGCTTCAGTGTGCAGGATAAAACATTGCTGTGATAAATATTAGTTATTGTATCAAAGACACAGTGAAATGCAAACTTACACAAATGCAGGTGTGGAGCATTTGATGTGAGTTTTCTCGATGGAGAAGATTTGTGCCTTCGGGATCCTTTTGTCAAAGAATCTGAAGCAGCATTGGTCAGGTCCTGATTTCACTGCATGAGCTGTGGAAGGAAAACAGGCTTTTCAGTGTCACGTCTTCTTTGTCCAACCACACAAATTATTTCCCATGTTTTAAATGTTTAAGGCCCATCAGGCAACAAGAACACCGTTTGTTATATCTAAACAAAACTTACAGTTTGAAGGGTCGTAGTTTAAGCCTCAGAGCAAAATTACTAAACGAAGGTGAAACCCAGTTTAAGGAAGAAACCCGTCTCTTCCTTAAACTGTGGCCGTGTTTTGTGTACATACAGCCTGCGTACTGCATCCCTTCGTACACTTTGGCCTTAAGTGACTTTTGACACAGCTGAGTTTTCTTACAAAACTGATTAATGTGGGTCTAGGCAAAACATTAAAGTCATGAAGTTATTTAATAAAGATCATTTGTAGTTCTAAACATATTTCAGCTGTTTTAACTTTTTGTCTCTGCAAAGAATTTATTCTCTCTTACAGCCTCGATTACAACTACATGCAAATGACCAATTATACAAATTAGGTGATGACATCATATAGCGACTTCTAGACATTTAGGACAGCCAATAGCTACTTTCCTTACTGTGGAGTTGGTAACAGTCCAGCATCAGTCTGAACATAAATGAGTTTGAGCCTCGCTCTGGAAAAACACAGAAAAACTGAACTGCTGCTGCTAACAGCACATCTTCATCCTTTCAGTCCAGTTGAACTAATAAACTGGCTCATGAAAACATTTTTATATACATTAGTATTTTTATTTGAACAAATCACAGGCCTTTGAATTACTCAGAGGCTAAAGAGGCACCGCTACAGTAAGGTAGCTAACTTAGCTGGCTTTTAGGCAGTTTTGTGTTACATGTTTTTTTTTTTTTTTTAATGATTTAAGATTTTGATGTTTTTTTATTTATTTGAAAAAACATTGTAGATTCAGGGAGCTGGTACAAACTGGTTGAATTACGGTATTTTAGCTAGCGCTACTTTTAAGTTAGCATGTACGGTTTTTTTAGGGCAAAGAAAAATGAAGCAAAATCAAATCAGATTTTTAAACTTAAAAGTAAGTTTGAGTTTTTGTGCCTCTCAAAATCAGATTCACTGCACAAATAACCAACATGTCAGTCATTATGGCAGAGGTGTCAAACTCAGTCACAGAACGGGCCAAACAGCATTAACCTTTAGTAAAACTGAAAATACTTTAATCAGCAATATGAATTTGAATGGTGAGAATAAAGGAACTTTCTCCTCAGCACATTAAAAAATATAAAATTATATTTTTCTTCAAAAATAACATCAGGGGAAATGAGCCGACTTCCAGCTGATGAAAAGCTGCACATTTTTCAGGTAAAAACTGTGATGTGACATCAGCAAGAAGTCCAGAAACCAGAAACAAGTTATTTTGTTTTCTCTCTTATTCCATTTCTTTCCTTTATGAACCACTTTTTTTCCCTGCATGTGGCAGTCAGGGAACAGAGACACACGAGTTTACCGAACAGGTGCTCTGCCTCCACCTGTTTTCAAAGTTCACTTATAGTGAACTGATCAATGTGTCATTGATGTGGGAATAATTCCTCTTAGGGGAAAATAAAGATCTCTGAATTAAACTGAATTGAATTGGCAACGCGGGAAAATGGGTTAGTGCACAGGTCCTGCTGCAGGTGCTGCAGTGCATAGTGGGATTTGTAGTATAAGTGGTGGGAGTGCTATTTACCGGCGTGCCATTAATAACAGGCATATTAAATTATATCTCGGGCGAATATTGAGTTTGACACCTGTGCATTATAATACACCCCGAATAAGCAGAGCATTTAGACTCCTTTCATATATTAACAGTCTGTATTAATGTATTGCATTACGTTTTAATTATTGTTATTACCATATTATCTCTATGTTATTAATCTGAGAGGTTAAACTATATATTTGTGAACTTTTAATATTTTAAAAGTCAGTTTTAGCAAAGGCTTCTTTAACCCTGTAACACCAACTGTATTATATTTGATACATATTTGATTTTTTGAGACTTTTTTTCCTGAAAAATATGAATAAATTGCACAAAAATGCCAAATGTAACAAAAAAATAGAAATCTCATATATCAGTTTTTATATATGATATTTCTGTTTTTTTTTAGTTACATTTGACATTTTTGTGCATTATTTAATTTCTTTCTCTATACAGGTATATATATATATATATATATATATATATATATATATATATATATATATATATATATATATATATATTTTTTTTTTTTTTTAAACCTATTTTATTCAATCACTTGCAATAAATTTTTTTTTTTACATCTTTACAAGTTTTTTTTGTTTTTGATTTAAACAGTAAAACAGAGAAAAATGATGAATTTAATGCTCCCAGTAGAATCTCCCTCCAGTCTGGAGCAGAAAGCAGACTTACGTGAGGCGTCGCAGCAGTAAACAGCCAGCAGCACGAGCAGCAGTCCCGCCGTGATGCTCTTCATAGTGACTTTGCTGCAGACCTGATGATGCTGATGCTACAGATGATGTCTGAAGTGATCTGTCCGAGCCCCCCAATTTAAAGTCTGCTCGCTCGTTCTCATCTGCATATTGAAAGCAATTCTAAGAAAACTGGAAAAATGATCAACAACAGTCAGAATGTGGTTAATAGAGTGGTTTTTGCTGCAGCATCAGGCAACAGGAAGTTTCAGGGACTCGGTATGATTGTCTGATTATCTGATAAACACCAAACAAACCATTCGGTGTTCTAATGCATGCATGCATTTTCTTTACATCACACACACTCATATTAGTAGGTCAGGTTGTAAATATCAAGGTATTATTTGATGGGGAATTCAGTTAACAAGGATTTTTTTTTGGTGGTTTATGGTTTATTCAGTCATCATGTTTCCTCCATGAACGCTCTGAAGGCCTGAGGAAGAACCACCAGCAGCACATGCATCATCTGCTGATGTGTGTACACTGGTGTGTTTGAAAAAGTACATTTGTATTACCAACACATTAAATACAGCCAATCATCTCTTTTAGGCTCAGCACCTGTTGATCAGTGAGGCAGAGAGGAGGCTGCAGCAGGCCAGCAACAAATGCAACTAATAGTTGTTTGAAGTGAAAGTTACTGACGTGTGAGTAAAGTTACACACAGGCTGTTCTGCCATTGTTTGCTGTGGGGAAGGACGGAAAAGGTTTGAGAACCGCTGGGTTGAAGCAACAAAAGCCCTCTAGTTAAGATTAGGCATGATTGTGTTCTGTTAAATACAAAAATGACACATCATTAAATGTGCTGACATTTAACCAAAGCCACAGTCTGTCCCTGACCTTCACCGAGGAGCCACAACAAAAGATTTGAAATGCTGAGGCTCTGGACGCCCACCCTGAGACTGGGTCTGGGGTTTCTTCGTGTTAAAAAAAGAGCAGCTTTTTCTCTAAGAAGATAAAGAAAATATATGATTTGCATTCCTTTGAACAAATACAGAAGAAATATGATTTCCCTAAACATCACTTTTTAAGATACCTTCAAGTTTAAGACTTCATAACCAAAAAAGTACTTTCAAAGCTTCTTCTCCTCGGCCACGTCTCATTTTTATAACATGTTGAATTGATCTGAGCATCCATGACATCCACAGTGTAGCACAGATGTGGCAAAAATAAACCTGGTGCAGACATCAGTGAAGTAAACAAACAACACAACTGCAATTTAAATTTAAATTTCAGCACTGTGTGAAAATCTCTCCCAGTAAAAGTCACCAGATGAATCATCAACTTTCAGCTCTGTCTGAAGTGTGAGACCTCAACAGGACACAAAACACAGTGTGATTGATCGTGTCCCAAAAATATCTGCTATAGGACAGACCTTTCACTTTCATTCATAAATAACAACAGAATGCTCTGTAAGATCCAAACATCACTACGCACAATATAAGATACATTATAGTGCCAAAAGTATTCACTCATCTGCCTTCACACATGAACCCGAGAAACATCCCAGGCTTAGTTATGTTTATTCATAAAGCACATTTAAAAACAACAGCAGCTGACCAAAGTGCTGTACATTTAAAATAAATAAAATAACATCAAACATAAGATAAGAAGACACTTAAGACAGGAAACAGAAAATGATAAAACATAATTAAAAGAAAACAATATCAATAAAGTATCCAGGACTCATTCTGATTTAAAAGCCAAAGAATAAAAACGGGTTTTAAAGCTGAGAGGTCCTGATATGAAGGGGTTTGAATTCAGATCCTCATATCCTAGACCTCCACAGGCACTGCTCTTGATTTCAGGCAATCCTTAGTTACTCTTTTCAATCCTTATTTTGATTTTAGTTTGAATTGCTGGAACTGTGTGTGCTTGTTATATAAAACAGATACTGCTTTGTCTCAGCAACAGATCTGCTCAGCGGGCCGTGGATTATTTTGGATGTGAAGAGACAGACACTCACTCAGACACTGCAGACTCAGAAGGACACTAAACCATTACAACAAAGTGTTCTTCGACCAAGACAAGGACAGAAACACAGGAAGAGCCCCAGCAACAAAGACCGGGTTTGAGCTGGAAAAGGACTCATGGTGAAGACCTCGTCTCATAAGCAAACTGACCTGAAACTGAGGATGGATAAGCTAGCAAAGATGGCTGACAGGAAAACAGTGAGGAGGAGGAAGTCAGACCTTCCATCTCAAACACAGGAGCTGAAATCTGTCAGAAAAGGAAAACTTAAACAAATAATTAAACGGAAAAACTTCCATAACTTATGGAAGATGAATTGTGTGCAAGAAGTTAAAAAAAAAATGTTCTTAACTCAAATTAAATTAAATTAAATTACACTGCCTGCAGGTTCAATATGTAAAAACCTGCTACAATTCAGCCAAGTGAAGGGAAGGATGTAACGAATGCTTACTTAGCAGAGATGACAAAAGCGGTGTGATAGAAAATTCGTTTTTCATACACAAAGCCTTGAAAGCCTTTTCCATCATGCAGACCTTTACTGTTCACCCATTTTCAGCCTGTTCTTACACAGTCTAATGTATTCAGTGCAGACAACCAGCCCTTCAACCCTAAAAAAAAGAAAGGTCCGACTAAAAGGACTTCTGGTCAATCTGCTCAGAGTCAGGATGAAGTGAACAGTGTCCTCCAATGTGATATAACGTCCATTTTTGTAAAGCATCAATGACTGTGATCCTCCACAAAGATAAATGTGTTGATGTGGTGACGTCTGGTTGTTCAGAGTATTCATCAGAGCCTCTGAGCATGTAAAAGAACTGAGTGCAGACAGATTGTACTTGATCGAGTGGCCTCCAAAGTGAACTTGTTGTCTTCTCATGAGTCCAGATTGAGGTTATGAGAAAGCAAAGTCTCTGTTACAGGAACACTATGGAGATGAATTTAAAATTGGCTCTGCTTATATGAAGAAAGGCCTGCTGTTAAAGCTGAGGACTCAAAGCCATTTCAAGTATTGAAGCCAGTAATGGGGCTGTTAGTGTTCTCTCAGTTAGAGAGCACAGATATATTATACTGAATATTAAAAGCAGAAGAACAAACATCTTATTACAAACAATGAGTCACGAGACATTTGTCCCAACTTATCTTATGTTGGGTCTAAATGTTTCAGGAATGGATGCAAACTATTTTATACACTTACCCCCCAAAACGTGACCACCCAGGGTTGAGACCAGAAAGCAGGGTTGCAGCTCTGCAGCTTGTCTCATCCTGTCATTCCCACAGAGACTGTGTGTGCTCCCAGACATAACAAAACAAGCCAAAGACCAGCAGAAAACAATTAAAGCATAAAAATTATTAATAATAATAACGTGATCTATGCTCCTTTCAAGAAACCCAGTGATGCTTTACAAAGAACAGAAATAAACAAAAAGGCTACAGATTAAAGTCCTTGTTGAACATGTGAGTTTCTTATGAAAAGAGTCCAGTGATGGATGCTGCGAAGCTCAGAAGGGAGAGAGTGTCAGAGGGTGGGGGCTGCCACACTGAAGGCCCTGCCCCCAAAGGTGTGGAGGTGGGTGGGTGGGTGGGTGGGTGGGTGTGAGGGACAGAGAGCAGACCTGCGGCTGAGGACCGAAGTGTCCAAATAATAAGGAGCCATTGATGGATTTATTAGTAAGAATCTTGTAAGTGATGTGTGACTTAATGGGAGCCAGTGGAGGTTTATAAGGGCGGGGGTGATACTGTATGTTGAGCTTAGTGTCTGTTAGAAGCTTGGCAGCTGAGTTCTGGACATACTGAAGCCTGACCTGGATCTCCGCTAAGGGTCTCTGCTGCAGTCGGAGAGTGATGGGGAAGAGACGTTCATCAGGTGGAAAAAGGCTGCTTTGGTGGCAGATTTGAACTTGCTGTGAACTTCTGGTGATGGTGAGATGGAGGAATCCTCTCTGTCAGTGAGCAGATCTCCAACCTTCTGGAGTCCAACTCTGGAGCCCACAGCCCAGACCTGTTTTATTACTGTTGAGTTTGAGTGTTGGGTTAAATGACTGCCCCTCCCTGAGCCTGGTTCTGCTGGAGGTTTCTTCATGTTAAAGGGAGTTTTTCCTTCACACTGTTGCTTGTCATAGACCCAGGACCATGACAAGCAACAGTGGGAAGGAAAAACTCCCTTTAACAGGATATTTGTGTAGTTGTTTCCATTTGTGATCCCTGGTTTGTTTAGTGTTTATTCCTCTTCGTGTCTTCTTTGGTGGATTTGTTCTTCTTAGTTGTTGGTTATTGATTTTATTTTTTCATTCATTGTTGATATTGTTTCATGTGTTTTTTCTTCAAGTAAACTTAGTTCCCAGTGGCCTTCAAGTTTAGTTCTCCCTCTGTGAGTCTTTCCAGTATAAACTTCCTTCCCTCCGTCTTCCTGCCTCCCTGTGTTAGTCTGTGCTCTGTTTCCATGTCAGTTATTTCCTGTTTTATTTTGGCAGTCCTTTGTATCGTGTGCTTGTGTTCAGTTTTGCTTCCCCTGGTCTCGTTAGTGTGCTCAGTTTACCTGTTCCACTCTCCTCTCGTTACCTTGTATGTATATATTGTCTCAGGTTTCCTCTGTTTTTTGTCACATCGTCCCTCGACCCAGCAGTGTGTCCCCCAGTTTCGTGTTTCCCCGAGTCTCCTAATTCTCGGAGTATTCTCCTTGTAATTCCTCTCCAGGTTATGAGAAAGTAAACAATAAAGCTGTGTTTTACTGTGGTCCACATCCTGCCTGCCACGCTGCCGTAGCGTGACCGTCACCGTGTTTGCTCATAGAGAGAAACCCAACAATCAAAACAACCCCGTTTTGATTGTTGGGTTTCTCTCTAATTATTGAACGGCCGTTATCTTACGGTGTAAAGTGCCTTGAGGTGATGGCTGTTATGATTAAGCACTATAAATAAAATTGAAGTGAAGTGAATCCTACCTCACGTCATTCTCGAGTTATCGCATTCAAAAGATTTTCAAAAAAACTTGACCCTTGACCTGTGGGCTAGGTGTCACTGGTTCATGTAAATTTGGTATGAATGGTAGTCTTGCTGTAATATTGTTACAAATCAAACATACCAAAAACAATAGAGCATTCACCCCTGTGGGGTGGCTACAATAGCAGCATCTAACATGGTTTTCTCTTTAAAAACCTCGATGTGTTATCCACTCCTCCTCCTCCCACATGGAAAATCCAGACTCCATGAATATGAAAATAATTCCTTAAAAATGTAACTTGTGGTTAAAAACCAAAGTCTGTTGTGTGTTTCTGCCACGCACACTTTCAGTTTTCACACTGTGTTTGTATCAGAAACTTTTTGTGCAGATAAACAAAAGTGAAAGTTTCCACTTTAAGATAATCGATTTGTAAAAAGTCGTCTTAGGTCTCATCGTGCACGTTCACCTGTTGTTACACTGTTATAACCAGCACTCCAAAAAGCCGATCACAGCATGAAAACACACTTTTACATCCACTGTCAGAGTCGCTGAGTTTTGTGAAATCAAACTTTAATGAAGAATGAAGCGAAGCCATACAGAGTGATATATAAATGCTTTGGATACATTGTAGCTACACAGCACAGTGAAAGCAAATGATAAAATTATTTGATACATGTTATATATACAGCTGGATCCAGAAGTCTGAAAACACGTCTACTATGGGCACTAATTTCATCCAAACCTGGAAATAATCTGAAAGTCTGACGAATCAAAAAAACTTAAATTAATTTTAATGGTCACAGTTGGAGATTAATGCTGGGAAATAAGGCTGTAATCAGATGAATAGCAGCGAGTGAGACCACAGTGGATCAACCCTCAGAGACGTGTTTTCCTGATCTGGAGATGAACACCTGAGCTGACTGAGCTGCACCCTGACTGAGAGGAAGCAGCTCTCCGTTCTTCAGAGATGTTCTCCAACATACTGAATTCAGACTGCAGCAGGATAACGAGGCTGAAAACAAACCTCGAAGCTTTGAGGAACTGCTCGAAGCACAAAGAACGCCTGGAGGTGCTGACTGTTGTGGACTTTCCTCCACAGTCATCATCATCATCAGGTTCTTTAGGACATTTTCACATCATGTTGGGATCACCTGGTTTTAGGGGGTATTAAATTATGAGAGTGCGCTCAGACCGGCCTGGATCAGATGGTGACATTTCTGTGCCCGCCATTTTTTATGATGGTGAGGACTCGAACACAGAAACATGAGACTGCATCAGGAGGACTTATTGAACTGTAGCAGGAAATTATGAAGCCGATATAGTGATTTTTTTTTTCTGATGAGCAAAAAAATATTAAATTAAAAAAAAAAAAAAGCAAAGCGATCTAAATTTGTGCTCTTACATCAGTGACAGGACTAAACAGGTAAACTGAAGTATGAAGAGGTAAAAACTTCAGCGACACTTCTGGTTTACAGAGAGCGACGGATGCGTTGGGTCAGAGGTCACGGTGGATTCCTCGGGTGTTAATTGTGGCGTTTGACAAATTCTTCCATTGCCCACTCCTCAGACTGTCGCACACAGTAATCCCCTCTGGGTGTCTTGATCCTGCAGAAAAGTCGGCATCATTATTTTGGTCTCATGTTCACAGATTTTCAGTGTGCAGGAAAATGCATTACGTTGGTAAATATGAGTGATCATATAAAAAGAGACAAACTTACACAAATGCCTCTGACAAACATTTGCTGTGAGTTTTTTTGATGGAGAGGACGTGCGGCTTCGGGATCCTTTTGTCAAAGAATTTGAAACAGCAATGATCCGGCGGCACTAAACCCATCCCCGAGGCTGTGAGAGGACACACAGGGATCAGTGCTGTCGTACTGACATCTACATCCAACAAATGCTTCCCCATGTTTAAATCATTTAGGCTCAGACAGCAGGCAACAAATACAGTTATAGCTAAATAAAACATACAGTTATGTCTTCATGTCAGATAATTAAAGAAAGATCTGAGAGGTAAAACCTCATTTAAGGAGGAAAAACTGGCTCAAACGTGCACTAAAAACAGCGCACATAAGACAGGATTTGCTGGTTTTCACTCCTGTGCAGAAACTACACAGGAGTGAAAACATATAAAGAATTTAAAGTTTTTCCAGATCTCCAGCTGTTTGGATCACAGGAAAGTAAAATTCTGGATGTGCACAGTGTGAAAACTGCAGTGAGACACTGATTTTCCTGCTGAAGCCAGCACAGGAAAATATACAGAACTTAAAGTATTTCATGAGACACTAAAATACTGTAGTTTTGTGGGTCCGCTGAGATGGATAAATATAAGATGCACGTGTGCTGACAGCAGATGTAGTTGCTGAAAGTGCAAATATCTTCCTGAATCACCTGCTTTGATACATTCAGAGGTGTTATCGTATCGCTCAGCGTCGGTCAGAAACGAGAGTTTGAGCGTCGCTCTGGAAAAAACGCAGCGAAAAACTGAACAGCTGCTGCTGACAGCTTCCTTCATCCTTTTAGTCCAACTGAACTAATTAACTGAGTCATGAAAAAAAATTATGTACATTTAAGTACTTGGAATAAGGCTGAAGAGGAACTGCTACCCTAGGATAGCAGTACATACCACACCGGGCCTTTAGCGGCAGTTTAGGATTTAAGATTTAGATGTTTTTATTTATGTGGAAGAACAATTTGCATTTGGCATGATGGTACAAACTGATTATATTTATTTTACACTGCCTGTACACACGTGAAAAAATATGCAAATATTTTAGGGCAGAGAAAAAAGCTGCACACCTTTCTTTGGGTTTTTTAAAGTTAAAGAAAGGTGATTGCATCTTTGCACCTCTCAAAATCACTGATACATCACAAAAAAAACCCCAAAATATTTCTTATGACAAGTTTAAATGTTTAAAATAATTCATATTTTGAATGTGTGAAAACCGGCACACCCGGGAAAACTCTTCAAACAAGTAAGAGGAGAACTTAAGATAAAGATTTGTATTATTTTAATAAATGTTAATTCTCATTATTGCTGCATCATGAATCTGAAAGATTAAACTGTAACTTATGAAATCATCACTTTTTAAAATATTCTTCTGAAGGTAGTTCAGCTCAAGCAGTCTTTCATAATCCTCATCCATCCATCCATCCATCCATCATCATCCATCCATCCATCCATCATCCATCCATCCATCATCCATCCATCATCCATCCATCCATCATCCAGGCATTTCCTGCAGCTAATCTGTGGCTGAGGTCATGAGGCAGGTTTTTTTTTTTCTAATCTTACAGTTTGTTTTTGTTTAAATCAGTAAAATAGAGAAAAATGCAGAATTTAATGCTCACAGTAGAATCTCCCTCCAGTCTGGAGCAGAAAGCAGGCGCACAGACTTACGTGAGGCGTCGCAGCAGTGAACAGCGAGCAGCACGAGCAGCAGTCCCACCGTGATGCTCAGAGTCTTCATGGTGCCTTGGCTGCAGACCTGATGATGCTGATGCTACAGATTAAATCTGAAGTGCTCTGTCCTTAATTAGCTCAGCTTAAGACTGTTCACAGGTTCTCATTTGCATATTTAAAGCAGTTCTAAGAAAGCTGGAAAAATGATCAACACCACCACCCATGGTTAATAGAGTGGGTTTAGCTGCAACATGAGGCAACAGGAAGTTTGAGGGGATCACCGCTGCTCTGATTATCTGATAAACAAGGTCAGACAAACCGCTCGATGTTCTACAGTTATTACGATGTACACATGCATTGTCTTTACATCACAGACTCATGCTCTTTCCCCCATTAAACTGCTCCTGTCATTTCATACTTGCTACCAGTCATCCTGACTCATCGCTTTCTGCACACCTTCCCTTTATTCAGGTTTGAGTGAAGCATTTAAATCACATGCTAATGTGTTTATCTGACTTCAGACCGTTTGCTGCACACAAAATATAAAAACTTTCTGAGCTGCACTGAGTTATAGTTGGACCACAATGTCACCTGTTATTTCAAAGCAACAAAAGCTCTCTCGTTAAGGTTAGGCATGATTGTGGTGTCTTTAATACAAAAATGACACAGTATTAAATGTGCTGATATTTAACCAAAATGTCAGCCCCCCCGTTGGCTTTGAGGGTTTCATTGTGTTCACAATTCACAAGTTTCCCCTGCCCTTTGACCCTTTAGCCTGGATTGACTGCAGATGACCTTGGCCTGCATTCAGGTTCTTCCTCTGTGGTTCATTGTGAAAAGATCATAGTTTGGATTCAAATAGACCCTTCCACTATGTTACCGTGTTTGAGGCTTCTCCATTTTCTGGGTCACTGGGGTCATGTTTGGGCTCAGGTTGCTGCTGGTGGATATTTTCTTGGAACACTTAGTGCATTTAAACACCACAGCCTACCTCAGTATTGGTGCTGACCATGTCCATCCTGATGGCTGCTTATAGCAGGATAAGACCACACGTCACAAAGCTCTAATCATCTCAAACAGTCACCGCGTCTCAGTCCTGCGGAGCACCTTTGGTGTGTGGTGGAACGAGAGATTCTCATCAACATGCAGGCAACAAATCTGCAGCAGCTGTGTGATGCTGTCCTGCCAACATGGACCAAACTCTGAGGAGTTTTCAGCCCCTTCTTGAATCTGTGACACAAATAACTGAGGAAGTTCTGAAGGCAAAGGGGGTTCAAATTATGTGTAATGAAGTTTTAATTTTAATCTTTAGATTACTGGTACGCAGCACAGTGTTTCATGTCAGGTATTAGTGTCTTATTTTGAATTTTACAGACATGGTGTCTAAGCAGATACGTCCTCTGAGAGGAAGCTTGGAGTCATTTTTGACTGGGATATGTCCTTCAGTGCTCATATTAAACAAATATGTAGGACTGCTTTTCTGAAGGGCAACAAGCAGGTCCTGGATTCAGATCCACCATCTGGCCTTTCTGTGTGGAGTTTGCATGTTCTCCCCATGACTGCATGGGTTCTCCTCAGGTTCTCCAGTTTCCTCCCACAGTCCATAGACATACAGTCAGTGAGGTTAGGCCCCTCTTCTGTGGAACCAGCTCCCAGCTTGGATTCAGGAGACAGACACCCTCTCTATTTTTAAGATTAGGCTTAAAACCTTCCTTTATGATCAAGCTTATAGTTAGGGCTGGATCAGGTGACCCTGAACCCTCTGTCTGTGATATATGGAATTTTTAATTTACATAACAGTAACATTTTCTTTTGTAAGTGACCTAGATTGGGGTGGTGGGTGTTGTTGTTGCCCAGCTGCTTGCCGTAAATCTGGTAACTGGTGAGCTGCATGCTGCACCACAGCGCTGCAGCCTTTCTCGATGCTATCAGCGCAGATCGAGGTCTGGCTGACGTCGGGGTGGTGGGCACACAAACAGAAACAACTGATGACTTCAGATCAGTAGACTTTAATACGGAAACAAGTACGAGAGCTAAAACCTCACAGATGTTATCACGGTGACAGATCAGCTTGTGGTGTAACGATGTTCCGATAAACGCCGAGGGAACCGGTGCAGGTCTGTTCACTTTAAATGCCCCGACATACTTTCTTATGTATTTATAAATTTCAGAACAGAATAACTGAGAATTATGCATGCGTCACGGCAGACAGTAAAAATGGAATATTACACTTCAATAAGAGGTCATGAGGTCTGCGGCAGCACTGCAGAAGTCTCTGCTGGGATCTTTTAATCTTTCCCAGCTGTTTTTAACTCAGCAGTTTTACATCTTTTATTTGATAACGAAACTAAAAACACTTCAGTGTGTAAAACTTAATGTTTTTTAATCTAAAATACTGCTGAAATATCCTGAGAAAATTCTGTGTTCATTGATTCAGAAGTACCATTTTACTTTGCTCCTCCAGGGGGCGCCAGTTTTGATCATCCTTTGATGCAGCCGAGGAGTTTCGTCTCACTGACATCACCGGCTGTGGGAGGAGCTATGGCATCAAATTCGCTAATGATTGACAGATGACCCCTCAGATCCTCTCCTCCGTGGATGAGTCCAGTTCCTGCTGCTCACTCAAACCTGATGAAACGTGGGTTTGTTTCCTGAACGCACCAATCAGAGATGGTCGCGCTGGCTGAGCGGATGTTTCACGTTTTGTTGTTTCTCAGATTATTATCTCTGAATAATTTATATTTTCACAGATTCAAACTTCTTCAAATGAAAACAGGAGACTGAAAACCGCTGGCTTAACCTTTTAAAACTTTTATAGAGCTTTTTCAAAGTTTCCACATAAAAGCAGCAAAATAAAACGCACTATTGTATTAATTTCCTTTCATCACACTTTCAATCACAGTTTTTTTCCTGCACTAAAAACTGCATCTAACCACCATCTGATCATTCACCTACACATCTCAGAGAACTCACATGTAGTTATTTTTAAGCCAGTTTTATTAAGATACAAAGATGAAGCTGAGCCTTCAGGCCTGAAAAAAACAGGCAATAATAAATTGAAGTATTATAAAATAATACAATAAAAGCTCTTCGTGGCAGCTAGCTGCTGCCTTCAGTGTTGTGGAGCCGATAGAGGTCCTGAGCCCACTTGAAGGTCTGACTGTAGCAGATCTGTCTTCCTTTGACAGTGTGGACTCTGCAAAGCACACAAACAGCATTTTATTCACTCTGCTTTGATTGGATTTCCTCAGGCCTGCCTAGAGGTCACATATCCTGATTCATCCATCTTTCATGATCCGTTCCATTTAAAAATCTCTAAAGTGCAAACTTACATGAATGCCTTCTTCGGGCAGGAGCTGTGCGTCTGGGCGACGGAGGACACAAACTTCAACGGTGTGGCGCTCGTTTTAAAGCTGAAGCAGCAGGTTTGAGGAGCTGTGCTGAACTTCACACCTTTAGCTGTGAGGAAGGAAAAAGACTGAAGTTAGTGTCAATACGTCAGTTATGAGTCTTTGAACAAATGCACTGAGAAACAAACACTCACGGATGGCGTCACAGCAGCAGAGTGTGAGGAGCAGCAGTCCCAGAGAGAAGCAGAGAGTCTTCATGATGCTGTCAGTGCAGAGATGATGATGATGATGATGATGATGTTCTTCGCCTCGCTTGTCTGTGATTTGGACCAGCTCTGCATCCAATATAAATTCTGTCCTTTATGGAACTTAAATGTCGGTGATGTCAGCCTTTCCATCCAAAATTAATTCAGAAATCCCCGACACCTCCTCGTCTTTCCCCTGCGAAACACACTGCTCGTGTGACTGGGGAAGGAAGTCACAGCGATGGGACATTTGACAGATTACAATCAGCAGAAAAGGGAAGAGTCTAATCTGAGAGGTTATCTCTGCTGTGAAATGGTTATCTCCAGTTTTCAGGTTCATTTAGACTTTTTTATTAGCAGTGGGAAACTGATCACAATCACATCTGACATTTTCTCTGGGGTTTTCACTAAATTACTTGTTTTAACATTTTCCTGAGCAGATGGGGAAAAAATAAATAAGCTGTTTCTGTTTCTGTGGCTCCAAACAAATGAAAGCTATGAGTTATGCTATCCTCATCACACTCAGTCAGCAGGCACTGAACATGCTAAAAACTGAAACTCTGTAAGCAAATGAAGCCCTTCATCCATTTAAATCACAGCGGGACCAGAGCTAGGACTCTTCATTCAATATGTCCGAATCCCGAGAATGGACAGCATCTGATTTTTGGACCTGCTTCAAACAGATTATTCCACAGAAATCACGAGAAGAAACAAACAAGCAGCAGGAAATGATTATTTGAGCCTCTGCTGAATTTACTCACACAGAAGTGAACAGTCTCTAATTGTTATGGTAGTTTTATTTTAAAGGAGAGAGAAAATCAGCCAGAGAGCCAGAAAAAACACACACAGACATAAACGTTATGAATTGATTTGCCTGTCATTGAGGGAAGTAAGTATTTGATCCCCGAGCAAAACATGGCGGAGTACTTGCTGGAGAAACCCTTGTTGGTGAGCACAGCAGTGAGACCTGTTTGCAGACATCTCAGGAGGAATTTTGGATCATTCATCTTTACAGAAACTCTCCAAATCCTTCAGGTTTCTTGGCTGCTGCTTGGAAACTCGAAGCTTCAGCTCCCCACCACAGATTTTCAGTAGGACTGAGGTCTGGAGACTGAGGCCACTCCACAACCTTAATGTGCTTCTTCGTTAGCCGCTCCTTTGTTGCCTTATATGTTTTAGGTCATTGTCATGCAGGGAGAACCGACCATCCATCTTCAATGTTCTGGCTGAGGGAAGGAGGTTCTCCTCCGAGACTTTACAGCAGCTTTGTACTAAACCGTGCTGAACTGTGCTGAACTGTGCTGAACTGCACTGAACTGTACTGAACTGTGCTGAACTGTACTGAACTGTGCTGAACTGTACTGAACTGTACTGAACTGTACTGAACTGCACTGAACTGTACTGAACTGCACTGAACTGCACCTTTAGCAGAAAAACAGCCCCAGTGTTGGACTGTGGGGATGCTGTTCTTTGGGGTCTCAACAGCAGGTCTATGTTGAAGCCAACGAGCTTGATTTTGGTTTCATCTGACCACAGCACAGTGATGGAGGAGAGGCTGGAAGTGAAGAAGCTGATTCTGTGGACAGGTGTGCTTTATACATATCTCAGAGTAATTGATTGATTGATCGATCAATTGATTGATTGATTGATTGATCGGTCGGTCGGTCGGTTTTATTTTTCTGGATTTCTGGCTCTGATATTCTGTCTCTCTCCTTTAAAATGAAACTACCATGAAAATCAGAGTCTGTTCATTTCTTTGTTAGTCAGCAAACTTAGAAACTCTGCAGGGGATCCAGTGATTATTTCCCCACTGTGGGTAGGTGGGTGCATTCAGCAGTGTGGCAGCCAGAAACCAACCAAAGTCAACTTACAGTGAAATCACAAGTGAAATTAACACTCGTGTCGTGTGCAGGCACAGACCACAGACTGTACAAAGAGGAAAATAGACACCACTTGTGAAGCCTCCCTTTCTTGATTTTAACATATTCGACACCTCCATATCAACGTGTCAGTTTTCTCCTACACAGAAGCGATTGTATTAGGATATGAAGGCGGGGTGCTAAGTTATCACCTACGCCCAATTAGTGCAACATGTTTTGTAGGTTTTTGTGTGTGAAGACAGAAGAACAAACTGTCCTGGTCCTCGGCTGGTGGCCCAGTAGTTCTGTTTTTGTTATATCTTTGCTTGTGTCTATTAGTTATTGGTATTTAGTTCTGGATTCCCTCCGTATGTCGGCCTCCTTTGTCAAGTCCTCTGCGTGGTCTTGTTTATATTTCACGAGGTTTCTTCCTGTTTTATTTTGCCCTCTTCTGTGTGTGTTGTGTTTAGTATTGCTTCCCTTTGTCTCATTAGTCTAAGTCTGTTCACCTGGTCTACCCGGATGTTTCCACTCTCTCCTCGTTACTTCATGTTTACGTATTGTCTGTGTTTCCCTTGGCCTTCGTTGCATCGTTGGTTTTCCTCCAGCAGTCTGCTCTCAGTCAGTCAGTCAGTCAGTCAGTCAGTCGGCCAGCCCTATCCAGCTCAGCTGAACTAAGTTCCATCTGTAGTCCTTCATTTTGGGTCCTACCCCCATCACCTACACAGCAAACCTTGACACAAACCAATCTGGGCACTTGTAGTGATGACAAGTTACAGGATTTATACAACAAACAAGTCATCCATCCATCCATCCATCCATCCATCCATCCATCCATCCATCCATCCATCCATCCATCCATCCTTTTTCTTCTGCTTATCCGGGGCTGGGTTGCAGCAGCCTAAACAGAGAAGCCCAGGCCTCCTTCTCCCCAGCTACCCCCTTCAGCTTATCTGGGGGAGAGGGACCCCAAGGCATTTCCAGGCCAGCCAAGAGATATAATCTCCCCAGCATGTCCTGGGTCTACCACAGGGCCTCTTCACGGTGGGACATGCCTGGAACACCTCACCCAAGAGGTGGCCAGGAGGCATCCTAATCAGATGCCCGAGCCACCTCAACTGGCTCCTATCGATGTGGAGGAGCAGCGGCTCTACTCTGAGCCCCTTCCAAATAGCTGTGCTCCTCACCCTGTCTCTAAGGGAGAGGCCAGCCACCCTTCAGAGGAAGCTCATTTTTGCCGCTTTTATTTGCGATCTCACTCTTTCGGTCAAAGCTCGTGACCATAGGTGAGGATAGGGACGTGGATTGACCGGTAAATCGACAGCTTCGCTTTCACACTCAGCTTCCTCTTCACCATGACAGACCAGTGCAGCATCCACATCACTGCAGACTCAGCCCCGATCAGTCTGTCGATCTCCCGCTCCCTTCTCCCACCACTTGTGAACAAGAGTCAGAGATACTTAAACTCCTCCACCTGGGGCAGTAACTCGTGCCTGAGCCGGAGTGGGCACTCTACTCTTTTTCCAGCTGAGGACCATGGCCTCCATGAATCGCCACCTTGAAGGGTTTGTGTGTCCCAGTGATCCCAGGAGCTGTGTTTTCCAGGGGCTTGTCTCCCTGGTCCTGGGTGAGGGCCAGACAAAGAACGATTCCATAGACCCTGATGGAAGAGTCATCAAGGGAACTGTTTACCCTGCCCGGGACAGGGTTACCAGGGCCCCACCCTGGAGCCAGGCCTGGGGAGGAAGCTCAAGGGTGAGGAGATTTTATGAAATAACCATGTAAAACAGGCTGAGCAACCATGCTTTTATGGTTCAGATGTCAAAAGGTGTTTTTCAGTTACTTGAATTTGCTGAGGAGAAGCCTGGATAACAGCCTGAGTCCACATTCAGCTGTCAGTCAAAGCCCATAATAAAAATATCTTTATGCCCTTCTGAATGCTAAATGGGATAGTTATGTAAGCATTCACTTTATGTACAGTTGTTATGAAGAAAGAAGAGAAGCCAAAATGTTTGCTGTACTTTAAACGTTATCATTTCTGCTGTAATGTTATTTATTTTCATATGGAAGTCTGTGGGGTCTGACTCACAAGGCCAGCCTTATGTGGTTATTAAAGGCACTGCAGTCTGCAGCACTGGCTTCATGTTGAGTAGTCTCCCTGCAGAACAGCGAGCCATGAACGAGGCTTCAGAGGCCTGATCTCTGTCTCCTGGAAGCTGAATATACTGTAAATGTGCATTAAACTGTCCAGGTCCTTTTTTAACTAACAAAAATATTTAGTAAGAAAGTAACGAAATATTTAGTTTCATTTTAGTTTCAACTTTTATAGCAGATCTGGCAAAAGCACCATTGTAGTGTCAGTTCCTCTGCTGCCTGCAGAAATTCATAGACAGAGAAGTTTAAAGGTTTAATCACTGAGTGCTTTGGTATACTAGCCTTTTTAAAAGAGTCACTCTAACCAGTCTGACTGCTTTTTAAAAATTTTTTGGTTCATGCATAGAAAGCCAAAGTTTTTGGTTTCGTTTCTAAAAAAAAAAACGTCTTTATTCCACGAGCTTTATAAAGAAAGAATCAAAAGTTTCCTCCAGCGTGAACTACGTTACAAGAACAGCATGACTCAGTTCTCATCTTCATGCAAATCACTGTGGTGCAGCCCGAACCGATGGAGATGTCACAATGATGTTCACGAGATCTTATCACGGCTGCTTTTAGATGTGTGCAAAAACCCAGGTTTACAAATGCACCAGTAACCTATTTACGTGCCTTTTATGCATGTTTGCACTTTCACAGCAAGGCCTAAGAAACACGTGTTACGCTTAAACACATGCATGTGACACTGAAGTCTGAAAAAGAAAAATGACTTTTAATTAAATCATAATCATTTTAATCATCTCCATCAGCAGGTTTAAATTACTGTGTCCCCTGTTTGCAGCAGAGGGTCGTCTTTGGTTTGTTCTTTGAGATCACAGATCGCTGCATCACTTGTGCTAACTGGAAAAAAGAAAAAGGATTCTCAGAGTGACTCCAGCTGCTGAAAAGTGGAGCATGGCTGAGTAAAGTTACTCCAATGCAGTGACACACACATCCAAAAATACATCTGAAAGTGTAAATGTAGTGGGTGTTCCCCATTCTGAAAGTCTGGGTGTGTGTTTTCTTCCCCTGGAAAACAAGCTTCTAAAGATAGGGTAATAAAGGGTAATTCTGCTAAAAGATTTATATCTAAATGTGGAAAGTACAACAAGTTCAACAAGAGTTTTGCATATTAAACACGCACTGTGACAGCCTGTGACAGAGATGGTGACCCTGTACTGTCTTTAACATCGCTGCAGCAGAGGCACCGTCAGTGAATGAGTAATTACATGATCATTACTGTTGAATGAGCCGATACAGACCCTCAACACACCCCCCCTTTTTCCTCTCATCCCTGTGATGAGCTCGAGGAGCAGATGTAAATAAAATGACTTCAACATGTTGGTAGCTGGACAGAAGGAGAGCGAGCACACATGTAACATTTTTTAAGTGGCAGGTCATTTCAAATGAAGCTTTTTAAACAGCTCAGCAAATATCAGCAAACTCACAAAATGTGTCTGTGAGCTGAATGTGTAATTGTTGTGTTTCCCGGGGAGGAAAATCATGAGGAGAGGAGAGGAGATCTTACAGGTTATGAGCTGAATTATTTTAAAGGGTTTGTTTTAAGCAGATATTAATACATGATGTGTTCCTGAATTATGTTTTTGTGAAAAGTCTTGCAAAACAAAGTGAAGGACACTAATTTTGTATAATTGAAAGGTTGCATGAAAACGCTGCAGTCTGCAGTTGGTTTGTGGGACTGCTGTGCAGTTTTTGCTGCACTGCTTTGGCGTTCACGGTCACTGCTGGGTCACAGACATCGTTTTACATTGAAGGCGATGATGCTGATTGGATGTGAGCCGGTGAATAGTTGTTGCTCATGTCTTGATGAATTCAGCTGAGTCCAGCAGCTGTTTCTACTCAGCTGATCACAGCCTGCACACAAAGATAAGTTCATAAAATGTGACTTATTTCTTGGTTATTCTTTTTCCCACGCTGCACTGCTTCAGTCTCAGGGTCCACATCCCACTTTAACCAGACGGCCTGGTTAAACCGACAGCAGGTTTAAGATAGTGAAGGTTTATGCACACAAAACACACAGAAACCGCAAATTTCCCATTTATTAATTTTTTGGTGCAAAAACAACAAAAAAACAAAAAAGCAAAAAAAAAAAAAAACAGATTTTCAGCTGATTTCTTCTTTTTCGTTCTCACTGAGTCACTTTTGCTCGGTGCGCTTCTACCTTCACCTTTTGACCTTAACACAGTGTCAGCACAAAAAGAACAAAATGTAACAAATATGCAAAGAAAGACAAACGTTTGACAGAACTTTGATACAATTTGGTGTTTAGTTGAATAATTTTATTTTACTTTAATTTCATCCTATGACCAATAATAATTACGTTTGTCACATCTAATGACTGATATGCAGAATTTCAGCATTAATATCTTCATCCTGCAGGTTGCTGAATGCTTGGTGAACATATTTGAGTTCGAGCTTCAGCTGAGGTTTTCCTCCATGTGTCTGAGGAGCTGATTCTGGGTTATCTTTTTCTTTTGGTCTCATCTTTCTGTGTCAGAGTCCTCCGCCGCGCTCTCGTGTCTGCCCTCACGTTTAGCGAGTGCGTGCCACAATAGGTGTTGTGCCAAAAAGTTGCAACACCGGCATCATTGTTGTTTCCTCGACTCGTTAGATTTGTGCCGTGTGCATCTGCTTTGGTTACTTCATCTTTTTACCTTCTTTTTTGTCCTGTTAGTTTTGCTGTGTGGTTGTGTCTGTGCTGTCCTGTTGTCCAGTCCCTCATCAGCCCTCTGTGGATAAATGCTCCTCTTGTCACAGCATCAGTTCAGCTTCCTGTTCTTCCCTCTGTTTTTGGATTAGTGTTTATTGTTATTTTGGACTTCCTGTCCAGCTCACCTTTGAAGCTTTTCTACTATTGCATCATCCATTAGATTAAAACGAAAAAACAAAATCTTTGATAGAAGGAGAAGTTAAAAAAAAAACCTTAATGCAGCTTCAAACTATTTCTGTTCCTCCTGTCTTCACGCTCGGTGTCAGACCCCTGAGTTTATGCTGCGGACATCGGGGACAGAGGAGGACATTTGTAACAGTCCAACACACTACGTTCAGAAATTTAATTTACAAAAACATAAATTGCTTAAAAGTGTATCTACGGTGACGTCAGGGGAATGGCTGCAACTCGCTGTGTATGGTTGGAATCGTGCGCTGAGATGAGTGTGCGTGGACTGTCTACAAAGTGCAACAATGGAAAAAATGACAGTACAAACACACAGTTAAGGCAGTGTCACCAAAATCACTTCACACATCCTCCTGTTGGTTATTACAGCGTTATTTGAGATAAAATCAGGGAAAATATTCACTTCACTGTTACACTGCAGAAACGAGCTTCCTCTGAAGGATGGCCGACCTCTCCTTTAGAGATTAGTGGGGACTCAGAGCCGCCACTCCTCCACATCAAAAGGAGTCAGCTGAGGTGGTTCAGACATCTGATTAGGACGCCTCCTGGGCCAGGTGTGAGGTGAGGTCTGGGCCACTGCCCCTGGAACCCAGTCCCGGATAAGCGGTAGAAAATGGATGGACGTTATGCGGGGTCATCAAAGTGACTGCACCCACGTACAGGAAGGAGACTGGGGAAAAAAAATTTTTTTTTAAATCCACTGATTTTAAAAAACAAAAAAAAAACTGAACAGAAATAGAAAATTTGTTTAGCAACTGCAACCAGATTAGATTATTATCATCTTAACAAGATCCATCTTCAGCATTTGCTGCTTAAACCTACGGGGTCAAGTGGAATTTGGCAGGTGGAGGAACCCCGAGTTCTGGTGTAGCAGGGCAGTGTGGGGAAAAGGCTCCATTAGAAATAAGTCACATCATCTCTACTGAGAGCTCCAGTGGATTTTCTCTGTGGACAGGCTGCGGTCAGCTGCTCTGAGGTTTACTGCTCTTTGTGGCCAAATAAATTCTGCAGTAAATAAGCAGATGAGAGCTCTTTCAGTGCCGGGTTCCTGTTCATGTTAACCTGCACCTACTGTCCAGTATAACCTTTGAACAACATGGAAGTGTTACCTTTGAGTTCGTTTTAAAAGAAATGTCTCTATATGAAATAAGCAGATACCTTCAGCAGCACATGTGCAGAGCCACGGTGCAATTAAAATCTGACATGAATCTGGAGATGTAAGCTTTAAACTTCCAGTTTATTGCATTTCTCTGGGTGAGCGGTCCTCACCTTTGAAAGTAATCTGAACGATGACACCTGCTGGTCATTCTTTGTAACTACTCATGGCGTGTTTCTGTGTCACAGCTTTGTATTAAGATTAAGATTTTCGTCATCTGCAGGACATCAAACAGAGAAGTTACACAATCATTAAACGCTGTTCACTTTTGTAACCTGATTCAATAGAGACAGATAAAAAGAAAGCCAGCTCTGTCCTAGGATGTCCTCTCGACTCAGTGCAGGTGGTGGGAGACAGAAGGACTCTGACCAAAATAACATCACTGATGGACAAGGTCTCCCATCCCATGCATGAAACTGTTGCTGAGCTGGAGAGCTCCTTCAGTGACAGACTGCTGCATCCTAAATGCACAAAGGAGCGTTACCGCAGATCCTTCCTCCCAGCAGCTGTAAGACTTTATAATCATCACTGCTCCCAACAAAAACCACAATAACCTACACAATGTAGGATAATATATAATATACTGTAAATAGTCCGGCCTGTTAAGGTTCAACACACAGGCACATCATGTACATTGTATATAGTGTTATTATTAGTAGTATTAAGGTTAATATTGTTTGTTGATTTTATATATATTCTTTTCTTAATAGTGTGAATTATTATATCTTTATTTATATTTATAATAACTGCGGCTGCTGTTACACCCAAATTTCCCCTCTGTGGGACAATAAAGGCTGTTTCTTCTTCTTCTTCTTCTTCTAAAGTGTACAGAATGACATCCCTTCAGCTCTGAATGGAGGCTCGTCCACTGAGCGAGGCAGGTGATGAGCAAAGATTACGTTGGTGTGGCCAAAAACTAAAAACCTCTTTTAAGAGTGATGTGTCCTGGCAGATGATGGCATGACCATAAGTTAGGTTGTTTCTGCTGAATGTTATTATATTTGTTTTATAATATATGATTATTACAACAGACCTCCGCACTGACAGTTGACAGTGGATCAGCAGAAAGTAGTGATTTTCACTACTCTGCACGTGCAGATTGAGGTCACTGATAGGTGCACAGTTTGTATGAACACACCTGATCACCCAAAATGGTCTGTTTTTGTGTAACAGTCACAAATTTAAATGAACAGCTGCTGAATGGATGGTTATCTTGTGATTTAATGAGTGACTATTTGAGTGACTATATATATATTTGCAATTTGTATACTTGTATATTGTCTTATAGTTTTTATACTTATTTGTTTCTTTCTGTAAGCACGAAGTACCGCAGCAATTTCCTAATGCTGTGAACCTGTTCACCCATATGGCAATAAAAACCTTCTGATTCTGATTCTGATTCTGATTCTGACTCACAAGATTTTTAGCACAGAAACTGGGGTTCAGATCTCACCATTATTTCTTTCATTTTTAATTTTATTTCTTACATTTTGTTTACATTCACTGTTTAATTGTGTTACACTCAAACAGCTCAGTTAGGTCAAGGAACGGTTTGGGTGTGATTTAAAATAGGCCCTTTCACAAGTGAGCTTGCTGGAAAAATCAGTTTAGATTGCCCCTAAAGTACTAAAGTATCCCTAAAATAGACTGTAAAAAAGATATTCAGCCATTGCTATATTTTCACTTAGAGCCACCACCTTAATTAACCCAGTCTAGCAGCTTGAGTGAAGCTCCCCTCTGTGCCACAGGCCAGCAGACTGAATATGTCTGTGTGGAGTTTCTTCACGGTGTTTATTACTGACAGCTTTTATTGCTGAAGGCTCCGCCCTGTGGCGAACATCATCAGGTAATTCAGGCTACCTCTCTTATCGCTGAACCATGGCTGTCAATGAAAAATTGATGAGGTCCAGAAAACTCCAGCTGCTTACACCAGACTGTTCAATAATGTGATGGTGGAGAGTTCTGCTGTGTTGAAACTACAATACCCAGAAGATGGACTACTAAACATGATGTGTATCATGTTGTTTCATGGAGATCATATAAAAAAGAACAGCCAGTGAAAAATATCACTTCTTTCCTGAGGTTGGATTTTAAGGCCTTTTTATAGTACAATAAGTTTAAAAAAAGTCCAGGCGGACAATTTGATGAATAGGTGTAAAAGGGTTAAATAAAGCGGGATAAAGCTTATTATAGTCAACAACTTTTTAAGTGATTATTTTTTTTCAGTTTTGACAGGTGATTCTGTACATCTTTTTATATCCTGAAACAATTACAATTACAGCCAATTTATATTTAAATACTTCAAACTAACTTCCCAAATAAGTGCCCGGTTGACTAGTGGCGAATTGCTTTGAGACAGACTTTGCTGATGACGCAGCTGGAGGAAATTTCACCTGCGCGTTTACTCTGTTTCTACGGTAAAAACAAAACAAAAAAACATTAATATAAACAAAAGCCATTTTTACATTGCTGGTAGAAAAACAAAGATGTTCCTAATAATTGCTGTGTACTTAAATTAAAAAGGCTATCTACTATTTAATGTGAATAAATACTGTGAACAGACGTCGGATCAGATTTTAACGTCCTGCACGAGCAGCAGAGCAAAGATCAGATTGGCGCTCTTTATGAATATTTACGGCACAGTAGTCACGTGGTCCTCTGACGTCGAAGACCCGCTGAAATTCAAAGTTAGAAGAAGAAACAACAAGGAGGCTGTTCGTGGTTTCTGTCAGTTAGCGTTCATCCGTGCAGCACCTGTAGTTTCCTACGGACACCTTCTCAGGTAAAACAAGAGCCACTTAGAAACATATGGAGACGAATTCGAGCTAACAGGCTAGTTTTTTGTTGCTCAGGTTAGCTGGTAGCGCAAACTCGAAGCTAAACTAGCGTTAATTTTAGATACGTTAGCTTGCAAAGAGCTAGCCAGAGCGGACCCAGAGTATGGATGCTACCAGAATACTAATGTAGGACATATATGAGTTGTCAGGTGACAGGTTGGTGGGAGATAGGCAGACGTTTGCCGCTATGTTAAGTAAATGCTTTGTATTTAGCTGACAAGCTAACTTATTTGAAACGAGCTGAGCCTAAACTAAACTTAATCTGGACGTTGTCACGTTTAATCTTATCTGAGATTAAAATGTGCGTAACATCAGTGCTTTTATGTGTCTACATAAAGTGTCTGCAAACTAGTATTGGTAATTTTAGCTCAGTGGTTTTTTTTTTTTTTAGTGGCACAGTTTTATAAACCTGCCCCGTCTGTATGACACACCCTCAGTGTGTTAGGAAGGCTGCTCTGAGATTTGTAAGTATTGTATTTAAGTCATGGCCGGGAGAAAATTGATCATTTTAAATATTTATTTAACTTTGTTTTAAGCAGGTAACTGTCACTGAGTTTAGCGACCTGATTTTCAAAGTGACCTCGCCAGAAGGGGAGCTTTAGGTCAGGACAAACAGAGAACAGATGATGGATATTTGGGAGTTATAGTTATTCCACATGGTTTTGCTCAGCAGACCTTCTGCTGGGGTTTGTTGTGCTCTCAGCCTACTCGTCAGTAACTCTGCTCTTGTACTTTGAGTTTTCTCTTCAAAACAGTGAAAACTGTCTCCTGAAATACTCATTCAGTGTGAAATGTCTTTTCAGCTCGATATGGAAGCCGGCGAGGAAAATTGCAGTGACGTGAGCTTGAAGAGACCGAGAGCACCGCTGTCTGATTCAGAGGACAATAGCTGCTCAGCACCAGGTTTGGTTGTGGCTGCATTTAAACAGATGTGAAGCTTCATTCTTTATAATTAAAAAATGTGCACATTTATAAAAAGTCCCTTACGGGTGTCCTCTGTGTGTCTCAGAGACAAACGACAGTCAGAAGAGGCGGCGTCTGGAAGCAGCTGGTCAGGAGAACCGCTGTCCTGAACCGTCCTCCTCTGGACGCCAAGCAGAGCTGGAAACCAAACCTGACACGCCGATAGTTCCCTCAGTCCGGTCACGAGTTCAGCAGCTCACCCAGAGAAGAGATGGTAACGGATCCTTTCTGTTCATACACACTGAACACTTTGAGCTATACAGTACAGTCGTGACAGGACCTTCAGGAAGGTGGAATTTATTGCACCACTGCCTTTAGCTAACAGACTTCTCTGTATTTTGGCAGCATTTCTGGTCCTGCTTAAGATGGTTGATCAAAAGTCAACTAGATTATTCATATGCAAGATAAGAGCTGCTGTCAAGTGTTGAGCAATCTGTGTGGAGCCAGAGTGACAGTGTGGGAGTTGGATCATTCCTGTAGTCTCTAACATGTGTGTTGTATTTTAGGAGGCGCTCCTCTGGCCCAGCGGTGCCTCTCGGATCCTGGTGGTGACAGCAGGGGCTTCAGAGAGCCTCTCCTCGGTGAGATTACTTATAAACACACACACCTTCAAAAACATCTGTATCGGCATCATGTGTTACTAAAAACCTACAAGCAGCATTAGTCTTTTAGAGACCATGAAAAATAAATAGCTTCCTAACTGTAATGACTCTGTTCAGTAGACTGTGTTACACAGACTAAAGTTCAGACCTGACACTGACCTTACTGCCCATCCCACACTGTGCAGCACCAGCTGCTAAGTCCTCATTTAAAGTAACACAACTTGTACAGAGAGGCTCGTTTGAATGTGAGTTGTTATCAGTCTGGTGAAGAGGCAGAAAATAGTTTTTGGTTGTTTTCTAAAAGCAGGGGGATCTAAACGTGATCATGGCGATATGTTGCATCAGGCTAACATGAATCTGTATGTCCACTTTTACAAGTGCTGTGTGATATTTAATTGATCTGTCAGATAGATGTCATAAATAAAACACATTATGTAATTTATGGCCACTTTACAGAGCAGCAATATGATAGTGAGACCTGCTGTGATGGATGGTTTGTAGACAGTGGCACTAATGAAAAGACAGGAGGTGGCGCTGAAGATGTTGAGATCTTCATTGGGAGCTACCAGGATGGACAAGATTAGAAATGAGTCCATCAGAGGGACAGCTCAGGTTTAGCAGTTTGGTGACAAAGTTAGAGAGAAAAGGCTGAGATGGATTAGACATGTGCAGAGGGAGAGTGGATATACTGAATATGGAGCTGCCAGGCAGGAGGAAAAGGAGGTTCACGGATGTACTGAAGGAGGTCATGCAGAGGGCTGGTGTGACAGAGGAGGATGCCGGGATAGGGGGAGATGGAGGCAGATGATCCACTGTGGTGACCCCAGAAGGGAGCAAAGAAGAGGAGGATGGAATTTATGCCCACTTGTAGATTTCTAGTAAGACTGTGGACACCTCGTTACAAAACTCCCTCAAACTGAATCATTTTCCAAATTCGTTTTTTATATTTTATGTAAAGAAACAATATATTTATTTTTTATAAACTTTAATAACTAAAAAAGAAACAAGATAAAAATTTAAAGATAAAACAAAACAAACACCCACCCCTACCCAAAAAAAAAAACAAGGAAGCTAAAAGAAGAACCAGATTGAAGCATGGCAGTCCACATTGTCAAAAAGAGTCAAAAGCTACAACTGACAGACTGCGTGGTAAAACCGGTGTCGAGCTTTTCAGTTATCAGTGTGTAACATTTGATCTCAGTTGTCGTCTGTCTCAAATCACTGCCAGCTTTTTCAAAACACACCCCAAGATTTCTTTCTTTGTTCATTTTTAGTAGGGTTGTAGTTTTCTGGATGCAAACGAACCAACAGAAATAATCTGAGACCAGCAGAACGCAGCAGATTTTTTTATTTGTCTAAATTATTTTTTTCCTCACATCACCGACTTCCCAAAATATTTCCATCTGAAAACACTGAAACGGTGTTATTTTAGTCACATATGTCTGCTGTACTTTTATTACAGTTATCTAACTTGTCTGGAGCTCCATAGCTTATCATCTTATCTCCATATCTTCACATTAACTAATGTGTTAATGTGAAGTCTGTGGCTGATTTCAAATCATCTGCTCAGATTTCAGTTTTTGACTCTTTGTTCTATTGTCAGGATTTTGTTTGAGGTTGGGAGCATTACTCCTCCTGCCATGATTTATATGCAGTGTTATGGGAGGCTGTGCAGGAGAAGCTAAACCTGGACCAACAAAATCTTAGTTGGTTATTTCAGGCATTAATGATAAACACAGTATCACCTGTCTGTCGCCCACCTCCACTTAAACAGTGTCTGAAAATTTCTCCAGGTGAGGCAGAATTTAATCAGCGGATGGAGCGATTCAGAGAGCCCTCTTTCCAGAGTAGCCCCACCCAGACCCTGACCCCCGCCAACCCGTGCCCCCGGACGCGCTCCAACTTCGTATCTGTCATTCAACAAAAACTGCAGGGCTCCACAACACCCAGCTCCAAGCAGGTTTCTCGTATTCGCCAGGTTGGTTTAGCAGCTTTAATCACTGAAATGCACCTTAGAGACGGTCCTGCTTGTTCTTAGGGGTTAAAAAAAAGAGAGATTATTTATGTTTATTATTTAAATCTGTCATTAAAAAAAGAATGAGCAGATCTTTATATTCAAAGAATGAATTAATTTGATTATTTTTGTGGAAACTGTGTGTGATGTGGTTTCCCGGGTCAGGAGCGGGAGCATGAACTGAGCCAGCTGCCCTTTCAGCCAATCACTGAGAACGCCTGGCTGAAGAGGAGCAGCTCAGATTCGTCTTTAGCAGAGGTGAGTTTGTGATCCTGACTTCTACCTGTCCAACACTCAGATAATCAAAGCTTATTGGCGGCGCTCTGTGGTAAATTCAAATCTAAATGATTTCAGGTGAAGCTGTTTGCAGCGTTGGTCTGGTGCTACAGTTGTCTTGGATAGTTTCATGCTTGGATTGCCATTAAGTGATGTAGTGTAGATTAGTATCACAGCTATGATACTATAAATAGGAGGTGATATATATATGTGTCGTCAGCCTGTCCTACTTTAATCAAAACTGTTCACGTTTAACTTGTTTTTGTGGATTACAGTTTTTGAGCCGCAGTGAGATTTTTTATTTATTTTTTTTCTGTTTTCGTTTTTGTAGATTTTTTTTTTTTAACATGTCAGTTTATATAAACAGGAGAGGACTCCCGGCCCCTCGTGTGCCTCCTTCAGCGTTCCTAGAGCAAACAGGAGAGTGCAGTGGCCTCCCACGTGCCCCTGGGATGTGAGTCAGTGATGGAAACCCTGCACGGTCACATGACTCAGTCACACGATTTAATGGGCCACATTGACTTGGGCAGTGAGAACTTTAGACAACCGAAGTTCACTCATTACTGTGCACCTTTAGTCTGCTCTGGGTTTGGGGAGGTTGGACGTTCACTGAGGGGTCGTTCAGCTTCTTGGTGGATTCGTGCAGTTCTTGTATGTTTTTAAGATCATACGTACAGGTACCAGTTAAAGGTTTGGACACTGTCCTTACAGTATAACACATGAGTGGCATCACCTTGGAGGCCTTTTTTATTATTATTCCACATGTCACTAACGTTTTGGTTCACTTCTTTTAGAGGCTGTTTGGTGGTTGTTGGTTTTTCCATAAATTTTAAATGTTTGATTTTTGTTTTTTGTTTTTTATATTTTCAATTCAGTTTTATTTATATAGCACCAAATCACAACAAACAGTCACCTCAAGGTGCTTTATAGTGTAAGGTAAAGACCCTACAATAATTAATTTCATAATGATTTTCAGTTTTTAGTGTCCCTTGATTAAATTAAGTAATTTTTATTTGCCTGCAGTTTATTTTTATTTTAATCTAGTCAGCTTAACTTATTCTTAAATCCTGCTGCTGATGTTCTCGATCTTCTGGCAGGATCAGGGTGTCGGTGATGTGAAAGACGGCAGCTTCGCTGAATCTCCAACGATAAGTGCGCAGAATCGCTCTCTGAGTATGACGGGTAAGGCTTCAGCTGTTCTCATCGACATCATTTCAGAATAAACCAACAGCAGGCTGGAAACGATTCGATATGCTGCAAACTCGTGTCTGTTAATAATAACAAGGCTAATAGAGCCCATTTAATTACATCTGTTTGATTTAATTAATGAATAGAAAGCTCAGGTGTATCTACAAGTTCAGTCCACCAGGATTTTAAGATCCCTGCAGCCCAGACACACACACACACACACACACACACCAATCCTGACACTGTGACTGATTTGTGATTGTTCCACATTAAGTACATGTACATGTCTAATTAGGAACTACTTTTAGAGCCTGGTTTTACTTATTTCAGAGTAATAATGCCCATCAGTGCCACAGATACAGACTCTGTATGGTTGATGCATCTGTCTTTTAAATGTGTGTCAGAAATGGCGACATAGAGTTAGCACACACTTCTAAACTGGTAGTTTGTATCAGTACAGATTTTAAATGGTTTTTGTTACTCTTTAAATAATGACTTGCATGCTCACAAAGCTCAGAGCAGTTAGTGTAAACCTGTAAAGGGTATCTAGTGATGAGATGCGAGACTCCTGTTTCAGCAGGTGAGAGGGCGTCCGGCCTCTCTGAAGCTCCGGGAGCTTTTTTAGAGACGGGTGGAAAGCAGGAGCGACACGTTCTCAGTGAAGAACCTAGACAGGAAGAAGAGGTGGAGGCTTCTGCTGGGAATGAAGAAGAGCAGCCAGGCTCCCAACAACCAGAGGCCCAGACTGTGTTAAAGTTGTCTTTTAACGAGGATCACAGTTTCTCCAAAGTCCCTTTCGGCGAGGATCAAGATTTATCCGAGTTAACTGCACCTAATGAGCAAAGCTTCTTCGAATCAACTCGTGAGTCGAACGTTAAAGAGACGGTGGAGGACTCCACAGTAAGCGAACAGGGTAGCTCTGACATGTTAACCTTTGAGGAAGATGAAAAGATGGATAGTTCCTGCTTTAGTGAGGGGGAGATCGAACCATCGACAGATGAGGAGTTAAGGATGTGGCGATATCCTCGAAGCGTGATGAGTGTGGAGGAAGAATCAGTCGTAGATGAAGTACAGGAGGTGTGTGTTAAAGAAGTGGAAGGAGAATCATCACAAATGAATAAACCTGATATAAATCAGGATGGTGATCCACCCTCTGATGTCTCTACTCAGATTGCTGGCTGTTCTGAAACGCAGGAAGACGAGAAATCCAAAGCAGAAGATCTCAAAACCAAACCAGGAAGCTGTTCAGATATCTCTGAGAGAGACCGCTCTACTTTGGACAGAGACAGAGAGAGCATGGAGTCGTGTGATGGAAATTATGAGGAACTGCTGACCACAGATGGTGATGATCTTACAATAAAACAAGAGCAGAAAGATGAGGAAGTATGCACTCGCAGTGATGATGCAGCTGAGCAGTCAGAGGGGAGCCACATGGTGTGTTTAAAAGGAGACCACAGCAGAGAAACACATGGAGTCAGACAAACAAAGGCTGCTGCTTTTCAAGATGTCACTCAGGCTCTGAGAGATGAACAAAACGAGCACGAAGGCCTCGACAGAAAAACAGAAGATGAAGCACGACCTGTAGTAAACTCTGAGACTGCATTAATGGACACTGATGCAGCTCAGGCCTCAGCAGAGATGCAGGCGTCCGATCAGCCAGAGACGGGGCAGGATGCAGAAGGTGAAAGGCTGAATTTAGACACCAGTATGACAGAAGAAGCTCGTAAGGCAGAGCGAGGAGAAAGCTCAAAGAAAGTCACCTTTATTCTGGAGCCTGAGTTCATCTACAGCTCAGGGGTGTCTGATAACAATACCTCTACAGAGACCGCCCTGTCAGGTGAGGGCGGTGTGAGCACCTGGGCTGCCTGAGGACACGTTAGGAGGGAGGGGGACACAGGTGAAGGAGTTGGTCAGACAGAGGATGCATGCTTTGATAAGTAAAGTTGTTAATACATGCTGCACAAATGCACAGGTGGTGTTTGTATAGATTTCTGCCTCTGCAGAACTGTTGTGTTGGTGTCTGAAGCACACGCTTGGATTACACAGAAGCACTTCAAATATCAGACGTATCAGTTGAGGATAAACTGCTTCACACTGATTTCATACATTTGTGATATTTTCAGATGCTGAAGTGAGTTTTCATGATGAGACCAACTCTGGGGAAATGATTGAGCAGATGTTTGAGGAGGTACTTGAATATGCTGAAAGGATGGAAGACCCTGAGGACCATGACAGTGGTATTGCCGCTTGCTCCATAGAAAAGAACAAGATGGAGACAGAGACAGAGAAGGAGAAAAGTGAAGAAGGGCAGGCCAAAGAGGGAGAGCGTGATGAGAGCGATAAGCTTGAAAGCATCGGAGATGAGCTGCTCACCTTTCCTCCCAGTGGCATCCTCTCTCCTCTCAGCAAGTCAGTAGAGGCTGTGGTTACCCCTCTGGTAAGATTTATTCATTGTAGTCACTGATACACTGAGTCATGTCGGGGAGCCACACTAAAAATGTGCCTTCGGGTTACACTAATGTGTGGACCGCATTAATGAGTGTATGTTATGTGCTAATGTTCCAACAACAGCGACTGGCAGCGAGCCAGAAGCCCAACCCTCCTTTGGTCCTGACCCCAGACGAAACCAGCACCCCCCCTGCTGACTCTGCTCCCCTGTACAGGTAATCACAGCCGTCTCAGCGGCTCATAATAAAGCCCGGCTGAATTCAGTCTAAACTGTAGCGAAGCTTTAGCTTTGTGTTAAAACGATGTAAAATCCAAACGACCTGCACAGAGCTTTGAGTTATTTTAAAGGATGCTCATAGAGTGATTTCTAACCAAGCAGCAGGTGATGCACTCAGGTTCTCCTGGAGAACATTTGTCCTGAAGTACAAGCTCTCGTTTCTTGTTTGTTTTTGTGGGAACTTTGATCATCCACAGTTTCTGCAGTGCACACACATAAAATGGGATTTCCTCCATAAGTTAATAAAACTATGGAAAAGTTCCTCTTCAGGATCCTGGACGTCAGTGTACAATAATATCGTCTACAAACCTCACGTTGTAATCACTCTCACGCGCTGAGGTCTGTTAGTGAAAACCTTCCTATACATAAACAGGGTTCCCCACCAAAGGCTTCAGCATCAGCAGGTGATGGTTGTTCTCTGCAGTCTGACGGGATTATTACTAATTATTATTAAATTCACCTGACGGGAAACTGAATCTACAGGGTTTGTTTGTTCGTCACACTTTACATATTATTCTGTGATAATTTGCATTGTGCTAACATTCACACATTTGTTTCTCAAACATTGTTAATGTTTTTTTTTTTGTTCTCTGGTTTTCAGCATCGATGCCTACCGCACACAAAGGCAGAACAAGCCTCCCGCCATCCAGAGCGTCACTCCAGGAGTTCAGAGGCAGGCTCAGCAGACGTCCAAGCCCCAACCGTCTGTCAGCATCAAGGAGAAAATAACGGTGTGTGTGTGTGTGTGTGTGTGTGTGTGTGTGTGTGTTACTGTTTGTTTAGTTGAGCAGCAGATCAGTTATTATTCAGAAACAGCAGCGTTACTGAAAGCTAAACTGTGCTGATATTCAGCAACTTGCACATCCTGTTATGCACGCAGGGACTAACAGAGTCTCCTGTTGTACCACCCTTATGTAGCTTTAATTATACCTGGAATTAAACTACATGAATGTATTACATGTCAGAGAACTGTTCCTTTATCCGTGATGCTCTGTGTTTGGCTGACTTTGCCCAGGCTCTTAATGAAGAAGCAGGGAAACTGCAGACTGTGATTAACCAGACGCTGCAAGCTCTGAGCTGCTGCACGGATGAGGAGCACGGAAGAGGCTCACTGGAGGAGGCTGAAGCTGAGAAGCTGCTGCTGGTCTCCTGTATGTAGACCACATGACTTTTAACTGCCAATGTTTCCTAAATGGTCACTGTTATTCCTGTACTCAAAGTACTCTGGGTGGCAGTGGCGCAGTGGGTAGGTGCTCGCCTTGCAGCCGGAAGGTTGCAGGTTCGAGCACCTGTCCCTGCGCTGTGTTGTGTCCTTGGGAAAGACACTTAAACCACATTGCCTAACGGTAGCGCCGGTCTCTGGATGACCGCAGATGCTCGTCTCTGGATGAGCGATCTGGAACGAACATTTTGTTGGGATTAGGAATGACAGTTTGAGATTGTGATATCTGCAACTTCCAGTGCTGTAATAATCACGTTCAGCCCGTTCTAAGGGACTTTTCTGTTTGTGTTTCAGGTGAGAAGCGCTCTGCGCTGCTGGCTGAGGTGACCAGGCTGAAGGAGGAGAGGAGCTCCGAGTCTGGAGAGGCAGCAGGAGGGAACAGCGGATGTGTTTCCCAGCAGCCCTGCAGAGGGACTGTCAGCATCACGAACATCCAGCTGCCTCTCAAGGTGGAATATGTGTGCTCCTCACACAACCGTGCAGGTACCACAGCAGGGAGACATTTCTGCAGTTATGCAGATTTTAATGGCCTCGCTTTTAACGTTCATGATGTAAAACTCAAGTTTAACTCCACAGAAATGTTTTGTTTGCCGTTCAGGTCGGCCGAGTCACTACTTCTTTGTTCTTATCCGCTACGGGCCCTACAACATCGTCGCCACCCCTCTGGCCACGGCTGCAGACGCTCAGAACGGAGACACCATCTCCTTCCCCACGTCCGTCACGCTGTAAGCTGCGTTTTCATCAGCCACTCTTGACTTTGTGACGTTTCATGTTGAGGCTCTGAAACAGGGAATATGCTGAATAGCTTAAAGCTGATCTGTCTTAATGTTTCAGGGAGGATATTCGCCCATCCTTTGAAATTGATGTGGAAGTCTACAGCCTGGTGAGAGAAGACGTTTACATTTGCAGCTGTTCCTGAATATAGAAACGCAGATTCCAGACGCGTCAGTGACAGATCATAATCAGTGTTTCCTAAATGCAGTCACACTTTCTATAACTGTTATTTAATGGCCATTGGTAATATCAGTGGAGCTGAACAGAGGTGAATGGTTAGCATGTATGGCTCCGGTTGGGCGGCTCAGTTTCTGCTCTTTGCTTGGGCGGGTTTAAGGATTGCTGTATCAGGCCTAATGATGGAACTGCTGTCAGTTAACAAGAACACCTGTCAATCATTCATTCATTTATTCAAACACTCGTGCAACTTTTTGCACCTTTTATTGTCTGTTTTCTAAGCTGTTCTTTGGACTCATTTGTACTTTAGTCAGAGATAGACCTGAGTCTCCTCCTTACTGCTCATTATACCAAACCTGTAAAACACATTATTTAGTATTTGTGTTTATTTAAATGAAGAGCATTATTGTATCTAAAACATACTTTTTTAATATCTTGATTTTGGGTTTTTTGCTGCTATCTAGAACCAAACTTCAGCTGGTACCTGCAGCGTGGAGCGGACCTCCACCAAGCCTCGGGTAAGCGGGTCGTTTTCCTCACAGGTGGTGAGCTCTCTGCACGCTTAGATAAAAACGTTTAAATACATGAATGTTGTCTCTGCATGTACAGGTCACTCCGAGGAAGCTTCTGAGTACTCTCACAGTGAGTGCTCAGTTTTATTCTCATTAGTTCTGGTGTGAGTCTTTTACCCACTTCTTACCGTTTCTTATTTTCCTGCAGAGATCCAGCGTCAGCTCAACATGTAAGTCTTTTTATTTTGGTCAGTAATTTATTTTAATTCTCAAAGAGCTGGATGGTTACATGTTTATAAAACATAAAATGTTTTAAATTGGCATCAGTGTGTTGAAGTGTAGTTTCCCCCTTGCATGTGTATTTCCACTTGGTTTTTACCTGTAGACTCTCTGAGGCTTCGGTTCGTCCAGTTTTACTGAACTCTGATGGACAAAGATGGTCGTAACGCTGTCACACAGCACAACACCAGCCTCAGCCGCTCCACATAAGTCACGTTTTCATTCTGTGGTGTTTTTGCTCCTTCAGCTGCCGCTCCTCCTCTCAGCTCCCGGCGCTCCAGTAACTTCAGTCTGGTGGGCTCCCATAAGATCACGCTGGCCTCGCTGGGACACAGCAAATTCCCTCTGGATAAGGTGAGATTGTGTCTGCTGCTGAGATGTACGCTGAGGATTGATGAAAGTAGGATTAATTTCTGTTACCACTGGAGCCTGATGGAAATCGGTGCGTTTTGGTAATGAAACAGCAGCTCGTTTGTCTTTATAAGTTTGACAAGTAGGAAATAAGACGAATACAGATAAAAGATTCTTTTGTTGATGTAAATATGAATTATTGTTGGTGTAATGATGCAGCTGAACTGTCTCTGGGTTTTGCACAGTGCTGTAGACACCCCTCTGCATGCTTTCCCCCTGTGATTTGTGTTGTTACACCACACATGTTCACACGGGCTCACTGGTGATGTAACACGTCTCTCCCTCCTCCTCTCTCTCGCTTCTTCCACTCAGATGAAACTGGATGGCAAAGTCAAGAGGCTGCTGGGAGATGAATTTCAGGAAAAGGTTTCACCACCTTCACCCCTCTGAAAACTAACCCGTCTGATGGTTTCATGCATGCACGTTAAAAACCTTTGAGGCTTATTTGCTCACAGAAAACAACTTTCCCGTCATTAGATGAGAGAGAGCTTGAGCTAATCTAAAAAATGATGTAGTGGCCACGGCAGGTAGCTGTTGAGTAGAAACCATGTTGGAACAAATTTCTTCTGTTCTAAATGAGTCTGTCCATGCCCCCCTCCCCCCTCCGTTCTTCCCCCGGCTTTAGGTGCCTTTTCTCTCTCCTCTAGAGGGCAACATCTACCTGCAACTGGAGAGCAAGAGCCACTCTGACGTCCAGCACCAAGGCTTCCTGGTCAGGAATTTATTTATTTATGTTACAGTCGGGTTTATCTTTGCAGGATGTTTCTTTTGTTTTTGGGGTTTTTTGCTGCACTTGAAATGTTTATTCTTTTGAATGTTTGAGTGTCTCAGTGCGGAGTGTGAGGCTTAAAAAGCTGGGTGCTACATTCACAGTAAAATGCAGTGTTTCCCACCCTTAGCTTTACTTGAGTGGGATGGGACACTCCATACAGACTCTATATGATGACTCATATTAGCTTTGATTTTCATTTATTTAACCATCTGCTGGAGCGATGTCATCAGCAGCTGATTTACTGCTGAACAATTCCCTCACTCTTATTTTGAAAGTTCAGCCAGCTACCTCTGGTGCTGACTTACTGGCCAGGCTGCTGTTGTGATGGTTCTCAGTATAAAATAATGCTAACACACCCTTCTGTCTCGAACCACTGCTGTTGATGGCAGCTGCATCTCCTACAGACAGTTAGTTTATAAGGCAGATCCTCTGACTAATCACAAGTGTGATGTGGAAGCTTTAAGCCATCATTACAGACAACTTGGACCCAACAGTTAAGCCAAAGACATCAAACCAGACACACAAAAACAACATTAACAGACGCGTCTCGGTTTCTGAAAGTCACGTATATAAAAGCAGACCACACTCTGGTGGGAATGTAAAAATTTATAGTATTTTCCTTAAACTATAAACACCTGTTTTCATTGCATTGTTGTTTTTTGTGCTTCCAGACGATGTTTGAGTTGGTCAGTGGATATGGGGTCTGGCATCGCCGCTTTTTTGTCCTGGAGGGATGCAGCCTGCAGTACTGGAACTACCCGAATGACCGAGAGACCAAGGTATGAATGTACCAAGAAGCAGGTTTAAAGTTCCAGGAACATAAAAACATACTTGATTTAAATCTGGCCATCTCCCCTTCAGTGTCATCTTCTTGTGCATGTCTGAGCATCTTCTTTGGGTGGGGGGGTGGGGTCTCACAGTGATGCTGTGTCAAAACTGTTTAATTTACTTTCAGTCTGTGGAGGTCATTGGGTCCAACTAGCAGTGGGTAACATCCTGACATCTCAGATCTAAGAAACTGTTGTTGCACATTAATAAAATATGAATAAGCAGCTTAAGTGACATCTGTGTCTGGTGCTAACAACAGCATTTAAACATGTAGCTGACCAGCTGCAGACACTCATGGTTTAAATCTTTTGTGTTTAACTTCCAAGGAGGCAGAAGGCAGCGTTTCTCTCGCCGGCCCACCGAGTCAGTACGTCAGGCCTGTCGAAAGGGCGTCGTGTGCTCGACCTTTCACCTTTGAGCTGGTGAGCAGCACATCGCAGCAGGAGGATGACCTCAGCCAGGAGGCTGTAGCCAGGTAAATAGGAAACAAAAACTCTGACTCCCTGAAAATGAGGTCTTTAAGTTTGCACAAGTTGACAAAAATGTTGTAATAAAGTGTTAGATGTGTTTGTGTGTTGGAGCCAGCCTACTTTCAGTGTGTGAATCTCAGCTGCAAACAGACCTTTTTCACTTCCAGCAGGACAAGCTCAGGTTAATTTATCAGGATCTCTTTTCTGGGCATGTTGGCTCATTTTCATGGTCTGCTGCTCACAGAATTTTACCTCATCTACATTTCTCACTGTGATAAATTTTGTTTGACTGGTTTGCACATTTAGGCCAATATATTCCACACTTGTTTACAGTGAGCATGACGCACGACGCTGCTCTTCTGGCTGCACCCAGCTGGCGATGTCACAGTGGGCGTTGTACTTTTGACAGCTGATGGGAAACACCTTTTGTGACACCGCTCGCCGGGTGGAGGCCGGACGCTCGTAGCTGCGCACAAACTGACGAGCGCTGCTGCTGTTTTCAGGTGTTTGTTTTCAGCCGACAGCAAGCAGGAGAGGCTGGACTGGATGGAGAAGCTCAACCAGGCTCTGCTGGACTTTCACACGTGGAGTCGAACCCAAACAGAGAGTCAGCAGTCAAACACGTCGAGCAGCGGGAACCTGAGGGAGAGTATACTGTAGCGCACCTGCTGAGATGTGATGTCAGGGTTTAGATTCTCCATCAGAGGCTCTGCTTTACTGTCAGAATGATTCAACATATCTCAGCCTGATTTATCTTTGGGAGATCTGTTTGTGTGTCTGTTTCTTTTTAACCTGAAACCAAACACTTTTATTTGGTTTCTATTGTTTTTTTTTTCCTGAGTCACAGATGTCAAATGAATATTTACTTTTTTTTAGACATCTGCTTATATTTGACCTTTTTTGTGTGGCAATCAGCTGCTTTTGCCTCTGTTGGCATTAATATTGGGTCACTTTCAGCAGCTGAGGTGAATCTTCTCTTATAGCCTCATATATATATATATATATATATATATATATATATATATATATATATATATATATATATATATATATATATATATATATATATATATATATATATATATATTCTGCTGTAATTTACATATTTGCATTCAGATTGTATTTTTGTATCATTTAAACGTGAAGGCTAAAATTATATAGAGAAACTAATAAATATACAGATATCAGATATAAATGTTTAACTGTACTAATCTAGGATGGGAGCAAAAGGCCTGAAACACTAATGTTAAAGATGTAGGAGGAGTTTTGGCTCGTGTTGAATGGGAGTAAATACAAAATCTGTTCTGGGCAGACTCTCGGGCCCCTGTGCTGACATAAGCTTTTTGGTGGCTCCTCGGATAATAAATGGAAGTATTCCCATTTATTTGAGGACTGCTGCAGAGTATCACCAGGATTGTATTTGCAAAGTGAATGTAGTTATCAGCCATAAATTTGAATGCCAGTGTCATCCGTCTGCGTTATTAGTGCAAATACATAAACTCGTATTTCAGCTGTCGTGCTGCTTACAGTGACTGTGGTCTGCCTGATGTTCTGTTCGTATCCGTCTGTCACTTTGTTCTGAATGTTGATGATGTGAACTCTCATTCTATGCACTTAATGGAAGCCAACCAGTAAAATAAATGAAGTATAACTGCTACAAAAAGTGTTCCGACTGATGGATTTAACCAAACTAGACAGAGATTTTCAATCTAATGATCTCTAACTTATAATTATTTCATCCATCCATTTTCTTCTGCTATCTGGGGCGAGGTCGCAGGGGCAGCAGCCCAACCGGAGAAACCCAGACCTCCCTCTTCCAGCTTATTCACGAGGTGTTCCCAGGCCAGCTGAGAGATGTAACCTCTTAGCTGGCCTGGGTACTTGTCTCAGTAGGACATGCCCAGAACACCGAACCACCTTAACTGGCTCATTTTGATGTGGTGGTGCAGCGGCTCTACTTTGAGCCCCTCCTGAATGACTGGGTGTTTCTAAGGGAGAGACCAGCACCCTTCAGAGGGAGCTCAGCTTGTGTCCACAACAGTCTCGTTCTTTCTGTATTTACCCAAAGATCGTGATCACAGGTGAGGGTGGGGACGTCAATCAAACACTTCACTTTTATGCTCAGCTCTTTCTTCATCATGACAGACGGCTGAGGACCGTGGCCTCAGACTGAGAGGTGCTAATACCAGCCTTCACACTGGGCTGCAAACTGCTCCACTGCAACCTGGAGGCCACCACCTGATGAAGCCAACAGAATGACATCATCCACAGAAAACAGAGATGAGATTCTGAGACCACCAAGGTGGAAGCCTCCCACCACCTGACTACACCCAGAAATTCTGTCCATAAAATTTATGAACAGAATTGGTGACAAAGGGCGGCCCTGATGGAGTCCAACACCCACAGGAAACTAGTGACTTATTGCCCTCACTGTGGTTGTACAGGGACTGAATGGCCCCTAACAACGGGCCACACACCTCATACTCCTATAGGCCCCTACACACACACACACTCTCGAATATCCTCGAGAGGATTCTGAGTCTGAGGTTCAACTAATGGACAAACTCAGCACGCTGGCATAGACCTGCCCGGGGATGCTGAAGTTCTAATTATTTACATTAAATAATACAAGTTAATATTTACATTTTCCTCCTAATGCAAAAAATCCTGTATGTATTCATTAACATGCAAAAGTGGCTGCTGCAGACATAAACCTGATATATGTGTGGAGCTTAAGAGTCTGGCAGGAAGGCGGCTCAGGTCAGGAATGCCATGCAGGAAGTGGTCTAGAATTAGACTTCCTGTTCGTTCCGTGGCTGCTCTGGGTGGAGGCGCCACTGGGTGTTACTGCGCTCAAGGTGATGACAACGACAAGGGGAGGGGAGCACGTGGTTCTGCTTTCAGGACACCCATACAGCTGTGTCCACAGCCTTATACTCTGGGTGCTGGGCGGCGGGACATTACGCCTTCCGCAGCTTTGATGGATCGTGGGGCAGAAATTCAGAATTAGCCTATTCGATCATAACACATGGAGGCCAGTTCACTATACAGTTATGTGAACTTACTGGGAAAATTAGAGTGTAACTGGGATTTTTCTCTTTTCTGTAGTTATAAGAACATCTCATCTGAACATCAACAAATGATTGAAGTCGTTCATGGCAGGAAACCAAAGACAAATAAGGAAATAAAACATGTCCAGCTCTCTTTGTGAGAACCACTTTGTGTTTTAGAAAAGTGATTAAAATTTAGTTTATCCTGGCTTATTATTTCACACCCCTTCAAAGGCCTGTTTGAGGGTTCAGCCTTGGTTTCAGGATTAAAGTTAGAATCAGGTTTGGCACCGAGTTGTGATGGTTAAACTTCAGTGTGGAGCAAGCAGCAGTCACTGGAGAAGAAACTGAGAACAACGTTTAACCAAAAGAATGAAAACTGCTCCTCCAAACCCCTCAAACTGCACAACGCTTACTCATCTGCCCAGCAACAAGCCCAGCAAGTTTAAAGTTGATCAGATCAATGGATGAAGAAGAAGAGGATGGATGAACAAGATTTACAGTATCAGCCTAAAGTTTGATTTGGGTACTGTCACACTTTTTCTTTACATTTGAAGCTTTTCTAAATTGTTTGTCGCTACTGAAAAACATGGATTTTGTTGCACATAAAGTTAAATATAGCTGTGCTTTAAACTCCCACACCATCTCCGCTGGGTTCAGTGATCTGATGCAGCTCCGCAAGTGCTGTTAGACTCATTATGCTGCTGAAAATGTAATGGTGGTCCCTCTGCTTAAACCAGGTAGCCATGCTGGTTAAGCATTTAATTCAGAACAAAAGTCCAACTCTGTCACCATCGGAGCACATGCATTCTTTAACTGGAGCCGTATACCTGAAACATGTTCAGGGCAGCACTATGTCACTGTACAGCCAGGAGATGGTGACATATTGTCCTCCAGTAGGCTGACTAGCTCGAGGTGCAAAGGTTTCAGTAGTAATGTCTGATTTCGTCCTGCAGGGCCGCTGCGAGTGCATATAAGACTGTTGGATGTGCAGCAGAGGGAGGAACCACTGGACTGCAGTGAGCCTGGCTGTCAGTGTGACAGGACCAGGGAAAGTCAGGTCAGCGGCCTTGTTGTCCTTATCAATGTTGTCCCACCCTGACAGGAATACATTCTGCACAACATCCTGGTGCGTCACCCTCTGTTCCTTACATGACTGAAGGAAACTGTGGCAAAGATACGGGAGGTGATCCTGCCCAGGCTGGTCTGACCGGCGTAGGTGAAGTAAGACACAAAATTAAGCTCATACCGATATCAGTATTCTTCCTTTTTTTACTCTATCCACGTGCTTTCTTACATAAAACAATAATTTAACTATTTTTAAGGTGCTACATTTTATGTTTTATGATATCAGATCAAATAATTGTAACAAAATTATTTAAGTTTGCAGTTTCCTTCACCTCTATAGATACTTCAGCATCTTTCAGTTTATTGTAGCTTATTTGTTGCTTGTTGCTTATAAAGCAGTAATATAAGCTGATCAGGTGGTGCACAAACAAGCTGCAACTTCCTGGACCGGCTCCAAAAGCTAATCAGTCCTCAGAGACACCCGCGCTAAAACACCCAAGTTTGCAGCATTTGAAATGTTTACAGCCTACAGATACTTTCACTGCTTCATATTAACTGTACAGTTGGTGACTTATTTCATAACATCATCCATTTGGATACTGGGAAGGCTTAAAGGTAGGTGGACTCATCCGGACTGCTCCACTGTGTTTGGAGGATTTTTAGTGGAGCTGGCTGACGAGGATATGTCCTCCTGTGAGGAACATATTGTCCTCACTTCAGTTATTGTGAGTAAAATTATATTGTCTGTGTATTCTTCGTTCTTTAGTACTAATTAGCATTAAAGTGTCTGTGTGTTGCACTTGTGCAGTTTGTGGATGCAGCCTGGTAACCAAACTAGCTAGCTGACATCTTAGTACTACATATCCTGCTCTTTTGTGATTTTAACTGACCATCATTTACTAATTGAAGATCATATTTATTAAAAAAAAGACTTGAAACTTGAGGTTAAAAAGCAAACAAGCTCTCAGAGCTTTTTTTGCACCCAGATTTGCTGCCCTCTGCTGGGCATCACAGATAATTCAGATTTAAAGTTTTTTTTCACGCTGATTTCACGTTTCAGGCCCGGAAGTGTTTTCCATCATTTATGTACAGGCTAATGTGTGCTCTACAGCAGAGGTCCCCAACCCCCGGGCCGTGGACCGGTACCGGGCCGTGGGACATTTGGTACCGGGCCGCACATAAAGAATAAATAACTTAAATTATTTCCGTTTTACTTGTTATCTGCGCCTAAACTATATTTTATTTTGAAAAATGGGCGGATTCGCTCCGTTACTTCCCTCCATGACTTCCTCTTGACGTGTCAAGACGTTTCTGCTCACATGATACGTCACCGCTAAAATTAAACCCAGAAGCTTCAGGCCTGTCTAACGAAATCGGTTGGTTGACCTACATAACGCTTCTTTAAATTTTTGAGTGCTCAACAAGAGTAGAAAAGCGCTATGTAAGAACTAGTCCATTTACCATTTTTATTTATCAACACCGGGGATAGCAGTGAGGTAGACCCAGCCATCAAACTGACTCTCCAGCGCTTGACACCGCGGCTCTGCAGCCACGCTCCATGTGAAATCGGCCGAACCCAGTCAAACCAGAAGCCAGCAAAAATGAGTATCAGAGAAACAAGCTCAGGGGGCTTACACTGATTCAGTGTTATGGTGAGTTGTATTTTTCATGCGCTTTATACAGTAAAAATCACCTAAGTCGAAGTCGCACAAATCGGGTTTTCGCTCTAGTTGGATGGCATCTGCAGGTCCTGATTTTTCCTAACATTAATTCCAATAAAATCATCACATAAATCCGTCGGATATTCACCTACCTCGGATGAAAAATCTGGTCCCATTGTAATAAATTTCCAGTTAAATGTGATCGTTTAGCGCTAAAACCCTCCTCAGCTCCTGTCCGCCCACTTCCATGCATCGGCTCGTTCATGCACAACTACACACACACTAACAACGCCTGGAAATTGTTTTAGTGTTTATATCAGTTCATTTCACCGGGGACAATCGTGGCAAGTGTAAGCTACAAACTTGCACTTACGAGTAAAATTTCAGATTATAAAATTTGCAGAAGCAAATTCATAGATGAAGCAGAAGCCATTGCAGCGAAATTCGATAATAGACCCCAAACTGGGCCATTTGAATCCGACTGAGGTGATTTCTACTGTATTTGTTTTTGCGGTGTATCTTATTTTGAAGGCATGTTTTACCATGGCTCTAACAGCTGACCAGGGAGCGCTGTGGGCAGAGAGCCTGTTATTCATGTTGAGGCGGGATGTTACGAGAACGCTGCTGATAGAGTTGCATACGAATACAAAGTGGATTCCCGTTTTTTATTATTATACGTAGAAAATATCACACTCGTATCATTTATTTTGACGTATTTATTCGCCACACCTTAAAAGCCGGTCCGTGGAAATATTTTCTAACACTAAACCGGTCCGCGGCTCAAAAAAGGTTGGGGACCACTGCTCTACAGTATCCATGTTCACAGTACAGTCGTCCTCATTTACATATCTTTATGTTCCTGCTGTCAGACATGGTTGTGAAGTATTAAAAAGTGGTTTTGGCTGTAGCTCATAAACATTACACATCAGCCACCAGTCGTCTCACAGCTCATCAGAGAATCAGAAGAAGTCCAGCCTGTTTTCTGGGTATGTGCATCTGCATCGAACCATCACGGAGAACGTTACGCCCACATGGACCCTGGATGGGGGGAGGTGGTGTTGATGGAATATTATTAAAATCTGAAAAATGAGCCGGTGGTGACAGATATCCACACTCTGGAGTTTTATTTCAGGGAAGGAGGAACTCAGAAAAAGATGCTCTTAATGTAAATCTGTTGCTTTTGTTCTGCTTCATCCCTGTGAGCCAAAAGCTCAGATTTCATTTTCTTTCCCTACTCTTAGCTCTGTGTGATGTCACAGAGAGCGGATGTCTCCGATACAGCCGTCTCAGAAAAGAAGACTCAGAATTGGACTGCTTTGGAAATGTTCAGGACATAAAGTTTGAACTTTTAACTGTATTTTGATCATTTTCACAGTTTCTCCTACTGATATTCAAACTGCACCAAAGTTATTAAATAATAGTTAAACAATTAAATGACAGAAAACTTCCTGTTCTTTCACTATTTACTATAGAAATTCCAGTTTTATGGAACGAGTTCATAGTAGAAAAAATGGGACATTATTTTTCATAATGACAGGACAGTTTGGACACATTTATTTCTTACACTTTAAAAGGGCGAGGGGCTAAAACTGCATGTTTCAGGTAGAACTGGGGGGGCACGAAGGCCCGTGTGAGTGAAGTAAGGATTATTTTGAGCTGTGAGTTATGCAAAGCTGCTCTAGTTTAGTCCAAATGCTTCTGAAGTTCACAAACTTTAGAAAATGTGCCTAAAATTAACTTTAATTGTTTGTTTTCAGTATTTTGAGATGCAGCTCTCTCACATTCAGCCTCATCAGTCACACTCGGCCTTTCTCAGAGCTGGTTTCACTTTAGTTTGTTATTCAGTCCGCAGAGCGCCTGTGCTGAAATGTTCAAATCGCTTGAGGAAATCAGTAATGCGGCACTGAAAGATGATGTGTTTGTGCTGGCTCCGGCCACAGGGCCGCTTGGCACGCTCCTCGCTGTGTTGTGAAGAGGTCCGGGAAGCTTGGAGGCATAAACGGGGCGGCGGGGTCGGAGGACTTCACTGATCCACAAATAAACAACCTGTCCTCGGGGGTAGTAGCCGGCGCTGGTCAGACAGCTGCAGAGGATCAGAAAGGGTCGGTGACACGTGCTGTTTTTGTTTGAATGGAAATTTTTAACACGTTTTTTTTTCCCACAGCAGGACTAAACCTGAGACACCTACAAACACAATACCGCTCATCAAGGACCCCATTACCTGTTGGCTCTGGTCATTTCCACTGGGTTGTAAGATAATGCATTATACATTGTTTTCTTCTATTAGGTACTTTCCTTTTGCAAGTCAAGGAGACTCAGGCTCCGGGGGGGGGGGGGGGGGTCCTGTGGAACACCAGGTCCACTCTGTTTCCACCCCCTCACCCCATGTGCCACCATCTGGATCGTTTTCCTGGTCCCCTCCCCTTGTCATCTTTGCCTTGTGATGCTTTCATGTCCCATGGGATGTTTTTAAAGTGCCATAACAAACAAAGGTTTCAGTTCTTAAGACTGAATGACTGAAGTTTACCAAAGGTTACAGTGTCAGGTGGTAACACGTGTCACACCACTGGTTATTGCTCAGCTCTTTTAATAGATTAATGAACAATCAAGCAGAGTTCTAGCAAGTTTTCCCCTTTAATGAAGACCATCGGGGATCGCCCCTGCTAGAGCCAGAATTTAAAATCCTTATCACATACAACATCCTGGCTGATCATTCCAATCATATCTCAACAGCCTTGTAGTATCTTATTATCACAATACAGCACTTCCTTGTGGGTTTGGTACAAATGCAGGCAGTGTTGTGGTGCAGTGGTTAACACTGTCACCTCACAACAAGAAGGTCCTGGGTTTGAATCTGCCAGCATGCTGGGGCCTTTCTGGTGATCCTGAAGGGACCACAGGTAAAAATCTTTCTCTGTCCAGGGTGCACCCCACCTCTCGCCGTGTGCCAGCTGATACAGATTCCAGTACCACCACAACCCTGAACTGGATAAGTCAAAGAATGTGTAGGTTTTTAAAACAAAGGGACGCCTCAGAGCTTGTTTGCTTTTAGGAAGTGGATGAGCATTTGGACCTGGTCACGGCGAATGGTGTCATGGTGCCGGCACACCAAACAGAGTGCATGAATGAAGTCATGTTGGAAACATGTCCTGCTAGCCCCTGACAGCCGGAGTATCTGAAGCCCTCTCGTGTGTTTCCTGTCTCTACATAATGCTGCATCACTAAGGTTGCCCTCGATTTCCTGGTTGTCACATAAGGAGAGACTCCACAGTCCGTGGGGGAAACCCAGCTGATGTCTTGTTGCCAACATTGAAATAATTTAAATGTGGATTCGTCTCTGTTTGTATTGCCTGGCACGAATTGCGCTCAGTTCATCTCATAGACTTCATAAGCACTTCGTGTGATACCATCAAGTCCTTCGCTGCCTTCTTTCACTCCCCGTGTGTTTGTGTGCCACTATTAACGCCACATTTTGGTCTCTCCTGTAGTTTGTGTTTTGTCCTTTTTCCTGTCTTCTCCCCCCGACTCTGTGAGCCTGGTTCTGTCAGAGGTCACTTCCTGTTAAAGGGGAGTTTTTCCTCCCCGCTGTTGCCAAAGTGCTGTTCATAAGGAATCTTCTGATTATTGGGGGTGTCTCCCTAGTATCACACCATATAAAGTGCTTTGATGTGACTGTTGTAACAATGAAACTGAATTCCTCTGGTTGAAAGCTCTGGGAAAAGTTAATAAACAGCTATTTATTTGGGATTGTTTTGGTGTCTATAAAACCTTTAACAGCATTTACCATCTTCTCCACAGGCTCCTGAAAGCAGCACATCACCCTATACCCTCCCTTTCTCCCCCGCTCTCCCCACCCTCCGGCATTATTCTCTTCCTTTAACCCCCCCCTCCGAGCTCCCTCCCTTTCCTGCCGGCCTCTCAGCAGAGGATGTGTCTGGAGAGAGAGAGTGTGTGTGTGTGAGAGAGGAAAAGAGGAAAGCCTTCAGTAGAATGGATATGTGCCTTCTCTCCTCCACCCTTTCCTCTTCTCCTTCTTCTTCTTCTGCTTCTTCCTCTCCTCTACCTCATCAGGGTCTTCCTTCACTGTCTCCCACCAGCACTGTGCCCCGGGCACCCTCAGCGCCGGCCCTCGGGGGAAAAGGAGTCTCGTCGGGTGGACGGGCGGCTAAAATCTGAACTCCAATGTCAGCTGGGGATCAGCAGAATGGTGGTGACAAACCAGAAGGTAATGGGACACACACACAAACACACACACACACACACACACACTGCTTGCCTGTGGCCAACACCCACTTCTTCTGAAACCTCTTCACAGCTATAACCAAAACAAAGCTGTGCATGAGGCTGCAGTCTTACTTCTCTGTGAGAGAAATGAATGAGCACTCATCACTGAGGAGTCTGGCTCACAGTGATGGATTGATTTGTGGCGACTGATTAAATATTGAAGAGGACGGTGCCTGTGAGGTAAAGGATCCTCCCTGTGTCCACGTTTCTGCATTAAGTTCTTCAGTGTGTTTGGATATAAACTTTCATTTTCTCATGTGGTCCTGATGCAGTTTCAGACCTGTACATTAGGGTTGTTACTTATATACGTTTACATAATGTATATGCATATGCAGTGTGTACATACACATTTATACATGTGAGGGTTTCAAAGGTCCTGCTGTGTAACTGAAAGCTCGACCACAGCTGTTAAAGAGACCGTGGGGTGAGATTTTCACAGCTGCTGGTTTCAGTGTTTCATATCAGAAATTTCAGATACCCTGAGAAGAATAATACACAGATATAAGAGATATACATATCTACGTTTTGGAGTGCTGGGTTAAATCCCACTAGCCTGGTTAGCAAGCTGCTGAGATGCACACACACACACAGATACTTGCTAATTAGTGCCAAGTAACATAACACACTACATGAAATATAAAATAATAGATTGCACTAAAGCACAAACGTCATGGGTGGGCTGCAGGTTACATCCTTTGTCACATAATTCCAGTTAAAAAAGGTCCAAACAGCACAGACGTGTTTGAGAAGTTCAGTTCAGACTCTCAGATTAGCAGAGGTGAGGCCAGCAGACCCAAGGAGTCACATCCCCATCTTTAAGCTTTACCAGCATCCAAACTGATCAGTTTGCTCAGTTGTTATGAAACAGGAAACTATGCACAGAAAGGGAAACATTTTTACTACTGTATGAATGTATGTTTCTGCTGTAAATTTGAGCTTTTTAACATGGGACCCTTTGCAGATTCACTCACTCTTGGGGCTTCAGGTGGCCGTTTGGCACTTCTGCATTAGCCACATTTTTCTCAGCCCCAGAGGATGCTGCTTGATTATACCTGCTCAAATATGACAATCTGCTGCTTTTTTCTTATCATACATATATAGTAAGAAAACCATCTTTAAACCCAGCCATCTGAAAACATTACCTAAGATTGTCTCTCTTTGTGGGATTGCTTTCTGCTCATTTTGAACCAACTAGTAGATAATACATTGCAGCTTTAAACTTGTTAGCATCTTCACATATAAAACTAGTGTCCACTGAACATCAGCATTAATTAATTTATTGCAGTGTTTGCAAAACCTCTCAGAATCAGGCCTGTCAGCAGGTAACTGTTGCATTGTCCGCCACGCTGTTGCAGCAGTTTACATGACACGCATTGCTTCCCTGCATGTGGCTGATTGTTCCCCAGATCTGCTGCTGATGACGACGTTTCAGCACTTAGATTTAGTCTTACAGGGAGGCGACTCAGTGTCCCATGACCTCCTCTGACACAGAGACGCTGCTGTTTGAGTAAAGGAGACATCAGATATCAACACACGCAAACATACGCAGTTTTTAGGACCAGATTTACGAGGATGTCTGACTCCAGCAGTACCTGGGCTGTTAGTGCCTAATCTCTGCCTGCTGTATAATGTAACCTCAGTGCAGTTCTGTAACCTTTCAATCCCCACGGTCCCAGGAAGCCAGCCGACCCAGCACAGCACATTACTGTCTGCTGAGTCACTAACCAGGACATTATTCTGTTAAGACCAATTATGTTGTGTAATTCAAATTGAGGCAGTCATGTGACTAACTCTGTTCTAGCTGACTCACAGATGAGATATGATATCCTGCTTACCTGACAGGCTGATGACAAAGACTCTGCCCTCCATCGGGGCACAGAGGGCTGTCTGACTCAGGCTCGGCGGCTCGTCCCGCTCCCTAAACGCTGATTTGTTGGGTGATTTAGGGTCAGCCGGAAGCTATGGGAAATGTTAGGCCTTATCTCTTTATCATGACTGGCTTTTAATAATTATATGGTTAAAATATTCACAACCAAAGACTAGAATTCTGATTCTTGGCCCTGCCTGTGCCGCCCCACTGACATCACCTGCGCTTTTACCCAGGAGTCTGGGGTTCATGTTGTGCAAGAGGCCGTTTAAAGATGTTGAGATTTTCATTGGGATTAGGCAGGATTAGAAATGAGCACATCGGAGGGACAGCTCAGGCTGAGCAGTTTGCAGAGAAAGTTAGAGAGAAAGGCTGAGCATGTGCAGAGGAGTGGATGTATTAGACAGAGGACGTTGAATATGGAGCTGCCAGGCAGCAGGAAAAGACCTCAGAGAAGATTTGTGGATGTAGTGAAGGAGGACAGTGTTGGTGTGACAGAGATGGGGACAGAGCGAGATGGAAGCAGCTGAAAGACTTCATTTGTTATGTCAGCAGATCTGTGGGTTCAGACTTAGGGTCGGGAGAAGATCTCCCACCGAGACTAAACGAGACATAACACTGATCGTACACAAACCACACGTGTTTGCCAACATCAGCCATCTAGGTGCAGTGTACTTATGGGATGGCAGCTGATAACTCCTCCATGGATTTCTTTTAAACCTTTATTTGTTTACATTTATGAAAAGTTATGCATGTCAAAATTGTAATTAACCGTTCATGTTTGTGATGGAAGTCCGTATAAAGACAGCTATGAGTTCATTACTGCATAAAACTGGCAAGTTTGGTACCTTTCTTTATTTTATCTATGATTAGGATGATATTTGTCTGACTCCAGCAGTACCAATCTGTAATCTGTAATCTGAAGATTTATTTGCAAAGTGCATCTGTGATATTCTAATAAAGTGTGAATCATGGCACAGCTCTAAATGGGTGTTTTTCAGATTGTATCTGTAGTATCTTTCCTCTGTTCCTGCCTTCTTCACATTATGAATAGTCCAGCTTTAAAGATGAAGCGGTGTTAATAGTATAATAAGTTAAAGTTATAACACCTCTCTAAAATAAAGATTTCATAAGATGCCTGTAGTTTTTTCCCCGCTGAATGCAGCGTAGCTCGATGCTGAACATTCAGAGAAAATTATGGGGACTATTTGGGGGCAGCCTTGGGAGCTGTAACAAAATCAGAGTGTACTTTTCTGGTGCTGGTAAATGAGAAAGCAATAAAAAAAAAAAAACATTAAGTGAGGCAATCCATAATTGTTCTTGACAGGCGGCTTCCCAGCTGGGAACAAACCTCATCACTGCACATTTCTGCACAAGCATTTCTCTGAGGCAGAGCTGCTGTGACAGAAATAATGACGCTGCGAGGGAGGGAAGCTTCTCTCTGCAGATCCTCGAGCCAATTCCAGCTTCTCCTTCACGGGAAAGGTTGTGACCACATCTCAAAACTTCCTTCAAATCATTTTAAATCTGTGACATTTAAAAGGACTCCTCCAGTTTGTCTAATTATGAACAAACACTGTTCCCTGTAGGGAAGCAGCTAATCTCATGATGGTAATAGCCCTGAACTATAGTCCCACCCAGTAAGTACAGAACATTTAACATGTCGTGTTTGCTCACCTCCGCTGGCACTTTAAGTTTTATTACGTGTTTTGTGTGTTTGTCACAGAGGAAGTAGATCATCTTTTGCTGTAAAGAACATCAGAATACCATAAGTATCTTGTGTATTGTAGCGTGTTATTAACTCGTTCTCGAACAGAGAGCTGAGTCCTCACTGCTGCATACAGTATGTTGTTCTGGCTGACTGCAAGCTCTGGTTTTTTGGGGGGGAAAGATTAATGCTCCTGCACAGTGTAAACATAAAAAAAGTTGATGAACTTACTAACATTTATAGAAGTTGAATATTTTAGCTTTGTGCTATTTGATTGTCCTTACAGCTGTTATTAAGTGAATTCAAATATTTTAGTTTTGTCACTGATTTCAATTTTAGTTACTGATGTTTAACAAAGTCAAAACTTTTTGAAACTCTTGGAAGATCATTTTCATAATGAGGAGAGCATCCTTCTGTGCACTCCCTGTGTCCTGTAGAGCTGGGATGTCAAACATGTGGCCTAGGGGCCAAAACTGGCCCACCGGATGGCTTTGCCAAGTGTGAAAACTGCAGTGAAGTCATTAATTTCTCTCATTTTTCATTAAAATGCACCGCTCGTCCTTTTGTGGTGGTGATGGTATTACTGCATAGAAGTGAAATTGCCTGAAAAGTTAAATATATTTTTAAAATTAGACATTTTGTTTGAATCATATCTGAATGACCCTCCGTGTACCCTCCATGGAAAAGAAGACTAGAGGCTAAGATCGAGGCAGCACGGAGCAAAGTCAGTCAGCCATCAGAGTTGCAGAAACCTGTGATGAAGAAAACGGTGCCTAAGAAGTACAACAGGCTGTCGATCACTGAGACTGCCCAGCACAGGCTCACAGCCTTGGCTAATCACTTTAAGAGGTATAGCAGAGAGATAGAAGCCAGGAGAATAAATGTTCAGTGGCTAGTGGATCTAAGAGCAGACCACAGCAACCTCCCTGAACAGGCTCCAGTAACCATCACAGTGGCAGACATCCAAGAAAGAGTCTCAGATATGAAGAGCTGGATGGCTCCAGGCCCTGATATGATTCACACCTACTGGCTAAAGAAGCTAACTGCACTCCATGAATACCTGGAAGCACAAATGAACCAGCTGCTAGAGGCTAAGACATGCCCAGAATGGCTGAAGGCCAGAAGGGACCGGTCCCATCCAGCTACAGGTCAATAGCCTGCCTCAGTACAATGTGGAAACTCCTGTCAGGCATCGTAGCAGCTACTACAACACATGAGCGAGGTCCAGAAAGGAATTGGCAGAGATACCAGGGGAGGAAAAACACCAGCTACTGGTAGATAGAGCAGTCACTCAAGGCCAGACGATGTTTTCAATGCTGACCAAAGATATATTCTATGTATTTTATTGTTAATTGCCAAGAAAATTATAACTGTGAACTGGAAGAATGTGAAATCACCAACTGTAACTGAGTGGAAACAGAGACTAAAAAAGGTGTATATGATGGAAAAAATGACAAATGAAAACGGATCTTTTTAATCAGAGATGGAACATGGTTAAAGTATACCTCTGTCCTTAAACTATATACATAATAGAAAGTTTTGGAAACGGGCTCCAACAAAAAAGGAAATCTGTGGGGTTTATTTATTTATTTTTTCTCTCTTTGGTTTGTGTGGGTTTAATCACTTGTCTCTGGTAATGTTAATTGTGCAAACTTAAATAAAGAGTTCCAAAAAAAAGAAAAAAGTACATTGCATTTTTTTTTAGGATTGCAACGCTCAGCAGATCCGTGAATATATTTTTTTATTCCTTGTCGGTGCCTCCTGCATACGTTACACTTAAAGCAATTCAAAGAGTTTGGCAGAAACTTGTGAAGCTCACATTAGAAAGAAATGACCGTGCTGCTCGCTCCCTCCATGACGTCAGTAAAATCTTTAATAGTTTGTCGTCTCAGTCACTAGTTTCAAGTCTTACTGAAAACAGCGTGATATTAAACCAAACCTGTTGATTGGCTCCAGCTAATCTCCCCGCCTGATATTTGATTGTTCTGTTTTTCTGTCAGACATGCTGCCACAGGCTGAGGTGTGGCCAGAGGTGGAGAGGGCAGAGCGTTTGGCCCGCGGCGCTGCCCTGAAGTGGGCGTCGGGTGTTTTCTGTCAGCCTGAACATCTGGAGCGACTCGGTCAATACAGGAAGAGAGAGAGTCAGAGGACAGCCTCCATTCACACCAGACTGAAGGTGACAACACAGGCCGCCAATACGCATGAACGCACAATAATAGAGCAGTTTCCCATGAAAGGAACCTGTCCTTCTCTTATTTTCTGTTACATACAAAATAACCTGAGTAAATACAAAATGCAGTTTTTAAAGGATGATTTCATTTATTAAGAGGAAAAAACACCCAAACCTATCCTACCTGCCCCTGTGTGGAAAAGTAATTGTTCCTTTTGTTAAATCGTGAATTAACTGTGATTAGATGCATTTTTTGGAAAGCTGAGTTCAGTTTCACCATCCACACTCAGGCCTGATGACTGCCAGACCTGCTGAATCAAGAATCTGACAAAGTGACGCTAAAAGATCTGAGAAGGGTTACAGAGCCATTTCTGAGGCTTTGGGACTCCAGAGAACCACACATGGAGAAAATAGTGGGGAACCTTCCCAGGAGCGGCCGACCTACCAAAAATACACCAAGAGCATCCAGGACTCATCCAGGAGGTCACAGAAGAACCCAGAACAGCATCTAAAGAACTGCAGGCCTCACTTGGCTCAGTTAAGGTCAGAGTTCATGATCCAACAAAGAAACTGGGCAAAGATGGCCTCAAGGAGAAAAAACCACTGCTGGCCAACAAGAACACAAAGGCTCGTCACATCTGCTGACAAACATCTGGATGATCCCCGAGACTTCTGGGAAAATATTCTGTGGACTGATGAGACAGAAGCTGAACTTTCTGGAAGGTTTGAGTCCTGTTAGTCTGCAGAAACTAACACAGGGTTTCATAAAAGAACATCAGACCAACAGTCAGACATGGTGGTGGGAGTGTGATGGTCTGGAGCTGCTTTGCTGCCTCAGGACGACCTGCAGTCACTGATGGAACCATGAATTCTGCTCTCTACCAGAAAATCCTGAAGGAGGACGTCCGCCCATCAGTTCATGTCCTGAAGCTCGCTCAGGTTATGCAGCATGACGAATATCGAAAACACAGCAGCAAGTTGTGGAGCAGCCGAGTCAAAGTCTGGACTGAGATGCTTTGGCTTTAAACAGGCCGTTCATGCTGGAAAACCCTCCAAAGTGACTGAAATCAAACTATACTGCAAAGGAGAGTCTAATTACACCTTAAAATCTGTTTCACTCTTTGCTCTGTATGATGTCAGTGAGAAGGGATATTCCTGTCATCTTAAGCCCCACCCATGTGCTGATTGAACCTTGTGTTTACAAAAGGCAGCCAATCAGAAGAAAGATGGATTAAAGGGAAGGAAAAGGATGTAAAATGGTTTATTTCAGAAACAGGAACCCCTGAATAAAGTCAAGGATTCTGTTAAACTGTGAATCATGCAAAGCTGCTTTAGTTTGCTGCAAATGAGCAGAATAGGTCCCCTTTAAGGATATGTTGCTACCACCGCCATATTTTTAAATATACTTATCAATAACACTGCGTCCCTTTCTTTCCAGTCTATGGTCCAGTCATACCTGGAGGGGGTGGGCTGGGGTCTGGAGCAGCTCCGCGAGGCCCGGACTGAGCTGAAGGAAGTGTCGCATGATTTGAAGAAAGCTGGACTAGAGTCTGATCGAAACACGGAGGGGGGGAGATCTCTGGAGAGGCTGAGGGAGGTGTCTGCAAACCACAGTCAGCTCCTCGCCGCCGTCAGCAACCTGCCACGGCTTTACTCTGGTGAGTCAGCTGTGGGCCAGCAATGAGCATATTAGGGACGTGTGCCCACAGTGACGTCATACAGAGCCAAGACTGGAAAGTCATTTTAATTCCATATAAACCACCACCTTCACACACTCTCCATTGCCCTTTGCAGTGCGTGGCATGGTGCTGGAGACCGAGCGCCTGGTGGACTCCCGGCGGCTCTTGGAGGCCCACGCCAAGCTAATGGACCTGGAGTACTTGCAGGATGACATTCTGTGGCAGCTCAGCAGGGCTGCAGGAGGAGCGCTCAGCCCTGAAGACCAGGAGGTGGTGGCCAAATATTTCTCTGGAATCAGGCACCTGGTGGACGCGCTGGGTAAGGAGCTCTTTGGGAAATGGCTTCACGGTAAAATCAGTTTAATCGTTTTTTGTTAAAGCACGTTTTAATTGACTTAATTGCAGCTGCAGCAAACAGTTTGGTGCAGGGAAAAAGCTTCAAATATAATCTTTATTTATAGAACAAAGCAAATGATAACATTGGAGTATATTTAATATCCACCCTGTTTAAGGATTAAGCTTTTATTTGACTTTTCTAAAGCACAAACACAGAAGCGTACAGGAGAAGCGGTATCAGTGGAGGAGTGATGCTGGCCAATAGCAGCATTAATAAAAATGTCCAGATCCAAGCTTCAGGGGTCCTGATGAAAGCACAAAGTCTGCTGGTTGAAACCTGATCTCTTCACTCTCCACATCCGTGCTGCCGCTGCAGGGAAGGAGCTGTGGGCTGTGGTGAGCAGTGCTCTGGCTCTAGCCCGACAAAACCCCACACCGTTCGTCTCAGCTGTGAGGATAGTGGAGCGGGAGGAGGCGCTGGACCACACTCTGCTGGAGGAGAGGGGGGTTGCTGGAGGCAACAGCAGGCCCCTACCCCCTGGACGACCTCGCTGCTGGAGGGCGTGCTTCTTCAAGGTCAGCACCACCTGATCAAAACACTTTTACCAAGTTTGTCCTTTTGAATATAAAAAGACACGCTGTGCCTTTCCTCGCACTCCCTCCCTCAGGTACTAGAGGAGTCTGTGGCTGCGCGGTTTCGCAGTGTTTCCTATCTGCACACACGTGGCCCGGGCCTGGCAGGCCACCTCTCTGCACTGCAGCACGGCATCATGGCCGACCTGACCACCGTACGCCACCTACTGGAGCACTGCGTCCCGCCACACTACCGGCTGACCGGTGCCTACCTGAGGGCCAGCCACCGCTGTTTACATGCCCACCTGACACAGGTCAGTGAAGTAAACAATGCCACCTCATCGTGTACACTACAGATCCGTCTTCTGCTGTGCGTGTCACTTTTTTTAAACACTGACTGCTTCACTGTCCACATGTAAGTAACATTTGTGGCCTAGGTTAGCAGCTGGGACCTGGAGAGCGGGGAAATCTTCGCTGTGCTCAACTGGGTGCTGCACATCTACAGCAGGTGAGGCTCACGCTGTGCACAGAAATCTGTATTTTATCCTGTTTGCTCTTAAATAAATCGTGTTTTACAGAAGTGCCATTAAGGATAATTTACCATGAATTTGGACTTAGAGCAAAATTCACAAATCCTAATTTGTGTGAATGAATTCTCTTCTTGGTCTCGGTTAACCCTGCAGATCACCATGAACCTTCAGGTTCACTTTAGTTCACACTTTCATTCCACTTTCATTCGTTTAGCATTAAATGAGTTTTTCAGGTTGGTTTTAAGCCACACAAAGCAGCAGTTTGGGTGGCAGTGGCTCAGGAGGTAGAGCAGGTCATCAGTTAATTCATTACAAAAAACAAGTGGCACAATTGTAAACATATGGACTTTTTTAAAAAACCTTTTTAAAAAACCTTTAAACCTATCACCCCTTGTGAGCTCCACAAACCCACATTCAGCCAATAACATCACAAGAAGCTGTTGTTAGGCCACAAAGGGTCACAAAGAGTCTGCTCGAATTTAAAGCTTTAACCACTAAAAGCTGAGCGGGGCAAACTTGTTTCTGCAGCCCAGACATGATGGGTCAGCCGGAGCTGGTGACTGAGATGGAGAGAGAAGAGCTGGGACCCCTGATCTCCGCAGAGGGACTCGAGCAGCTGCAGAACAAATACGTGCAGAGTGTTCGGGTGAGTTTGTTCAAGGTTACACAAAATGTGACCTTTGTGAGGAGAGGCCCCAGAAATCAGAGCCCTCACATAGTAAGCAAATGTGTTACATTAAGCACATTCAATGTGTGTGTGTGTGTGTGTGTGTGTGTGTGTGTGTGTGTGTGTGTGTTTGCTGCTATAGAAGAGTGTATCTGAGTGGATGCACAAAGCTCTACAGGTGGAGCTGCAAGACTGGCAGAGGGATCAGGAGCCAGATACAGACCATGAAGGGTTCTACCAAACGAGCCTGCCCACAATCATCACACAGGTAACGAGTGCTGTAAAAACACCCAATAAATACAGCCACAGACCCATAATGTGGAACATATTTACACAAAAGTTTCTGTAATAAACCTTTAAATGAACATCTCACATGCGGCGTGGATCCTGTGCTGTTTTGGAGCTTACTCATAGAAAGCCACAAGGCCCCCCCCAAAAAGGTCTGAGGAGAATCCCCTACAGGATCAGCTAATTCATTTGTACGATAACTTTAGCATATTCAAAGTTTTACCTTCATACTATGAAAGGTGATGGAGGTTCAGGCCGTCCAGGGTGGGGGAGATAAAATTGAATTTATTTTCCAGCATTTTTTGAGCCTCTCCTCTTAAACTAACTTCAGGCTCCCTGCTCCCAGCATCCTGTGTGGAGTTAGAGTGGGGAGGTGGTAGATGTATTATGGTGTATATCTTGTGTGGATGTGTGTGGTGACTGTGGTAGATGCTGGAGGAGAACGCTCGGGTGGCCCTGATGATCGGAGAGTCCCTGCGAGATCAGACTATACAGATGGGACTGTATGAGATGGAGAACCTCCTAAACAGGTGTGTGTCCATGCAAGCTGTGCTCGTACCAGCCTGAACTGTACCTGCCTTTGTTTTAGCTGCTTAGGCCAGTTTACCCTGGTGAAGGTTCTTGTAGACCAGATAACTATGGAGGCTGTGCTCCTTTAAGCAGTGGAGTCCCACAGAGGTTACTTCTTCTTCCTCTGTGTGCTCCTAAGTTTGGTTGTGACTGCTATCCTCTCTCTCATGCTGCGACATGCGCTCACCAGCCATTTCATTAGGTACACCTGTTCAACGCCCAGGTACCTGTAGCTGTCCACCATTTCCACCTCCTCTCCCGTGATGTTAATGGGCTTGTTAGCAGTTTTATTCCTCCCTAAGTCAACCAACCAAGGTACACAGAAGAGCATCTCTGAATGCACAAAAATACATTGATCCTTTAAGCCGATGGGCAGCAGCAGCAGAAGACCACAGCACTCCTGTCAGCTAAGAACTGGTGGTGCTTTAATATGTGGAGGATATCTTCTTGGTACACTTGATGCTGACCATGTCCACTCCTTTATGACCACAGCGTACCATCTTCTGATGGCTGCTTCCAGCTCAAATCATCTCAAACTGGTTTCTTGAATGTGACAGTAAGTTCACTGTATTCACATGGCCTTTGGGATGTGGTGGAGCGGGAGATTCACATCGTGGATGTGCAGCCGACCAATCTGCAGCAACTGTGTGATGCTGTGATGTCAATACGGACGAAAATCTCTCAGGAATATTTCCAGCACCTTGCTGACTCTGTGCCATGAAGAACTGAGGCAGTTCTGAAGGGAAAACGGGGTCCAATTCAGTGTTTTTCAGAAGCTGCATCCTGCATTAATTGTGCGAATCATTACATTTCCATTAACCTCCAGGTTTCGTGAAGCTCTGGTGGAATTTGGGAAGGAGCATCGCGGGGATCTGAGCAACAACCGGAATAAGTTCTACCTCCACTATCTGCTGGCCTCCATCAGCAACTGCATCATCCTCAAGTAAGTTTCTAGTGGAACATCAGCCAAACGTTCCAAGAATGACTGGCCGTGCTCACAGGTGCAGGTGTGTGTAGATGTAAGCAGCCACCATACACACACACACACACACACACACACACACACACACACACTGGTTTCTGCTTGCTACAGGACGCACACACACTCACTGGAATCTTGCTCATATGAATCGATCAATCATTTGCCATTTTGGGGGCAGAAAGCAAAGGAGGAACTGGGGCTGCTGTGATTGGTCACTTTTCATTTCTTGCTCTGTGAAATTGTGTTCACAGACAAATATCACTGGATTATTTTGATGCTTGAAAACAGGGAAGCTCTGAAGTGAAGCAGCGCAGTCTCGCTGCATTCAGCTGCATGTGAGTGCTGCAGGCAGGGCCTTGATTTTCTATGTTTATGCTTTGGTCATAATCCTGATGCACAGATTGAGTTGTTATTACATCTAGTTAATAGCTCATTCTGTGAATGCAGTTTTTGAAATGTAATCATCAGTGGTGATGGCCTGTGTGTATCGTGGTGGACGTGCTGAGTGGCACAAAGCAAAGATGTGTGAGAAAGAAGGTCTGAGGAAGGGTGGAGTTTTGACCTGATGTCTGCTCCACCCATCAGCATGGAAAAGTTCAAAGAAGCAGACCATCACAACGCAAAGGTTTCAGCAGTGAATCCCTGCATACAGTATTTGCTCCTAGTTTCAGAAGCCTCGAAGCACCACGGTTTACCCTTTTTCACGGCTGCAGCTGCTTCATGTGCACGGATATATTTTCAGCCAGCATCTTCAGCAACCTCGTAAAGATGGTGGTCTTGCCACTAGCTCTCTGTCTCGCATGGAGGGCTTCAGAATTACGAAGGAGTTGCTTTATTGTGAAATCCAGAAAGTGTCAAAGAAAAAGTGAAAAGCAGCTCAAAATTCACTGTGGCAGAGATCAAAATGATGGCCTGGAAATGCTTGATTTGAAGGCCAAAAAACTATTTGTGTTTACTGCAGACAAAGAAAAGCAGGGAACGTCCATCCTCTTCCACTTATCCTGTTCAAGGTCGCGGGGGGGCTGGAGCCTATCCCAGCTGACATAGGGTGAGAGGCAGGGTACACCTGTACAGTTTGCCAGCCTGTCGCAGGGCTAACACACAGAGACAGACAACCATTCACACCCACATTCACACCTGTGGGCAGTTTAGAGTGACCAATTAACCCCAGTAAGTGCAGGTCTTTGGACTGTGGGAGGAAACTCACACAGACACGGGGAGAACATGCAAACTCCACACAGAGAGAGAGAGAGAGAGAGGCTTCAAGGTGGAATTGAACCCAGGCCTTCTAGATATTATTCCAACTGTGAGGCACCACGCCACCGTGCTGCCCAGCAGGGAACCTGGAACAATCAAATGTATGCAGCCATTGTTAGACTGAGACCTACCAAGTCACTGCAGTGAGCAGGCAGGCTGATTTCAGCAGCAGAGACCTGTGTGGGCTCAGAGTCGCTGTCTTCACTGTCGATGCAGGAAGTCCACAGAGAGCCTGCAGCAGCAGCAGTCGTCCCAGTCGGCCGGCCAGTTCTCTCGCACTCCTCCAAACCCTCTGGCGGCTCTGGACCGGGCGGTGCGACGGGCGTGCCGGCTCGTGATGGATCAGCTCTTGTTGGACTTGAAGCCTCTCCTCCCGGGCCTGTTCACCCGACCCTGGCTGGCCCAGGGAGACCCAACACCCAAACTTTGCCGTGTTCTGGAGCGTCACCTGGAGCTGTACGGGCGTGTTCGTCCTCCCTGTCGGCAGGTAACCGATTCAGAGACTGGTTTAGTTGTGTTACTGTATAAATGCTCTGGAGGCTAACCAAAGAAAGTGTAACTAATATACAAAGACAGATACCTGCTGAACCACAATAAATAAATAGAAACATGCATAAATCAGCGTATGTGTATTTTCTACTGTAGATCTACACCTCACGTGTTACCTGCTCATTTGTATGTGTGTGCAGCGTCTGCAGGAAGAGGCCCAGTGGCTGATGGTGGTGGAGTACGTCAGGGCGCTGATGCAGAAGAGGCTGGCGTGTCGTAGCGGCGAGGAGAGGAAGCAGCTGGCTCAGCAGATGCTTCAGGACGACCAGCTGTTCAGAGAAGTCTTCCACAGCCTGGTGGATACAAATATTATATTATTATTATTATCACTGTCACTTTATGCACCACTAAGCAGCATCACGAGTACGACAGGAGCTGCTGTTTGAAAATGTGTTTTATTTTTTGTCATCGATCAAGAGTATGGAAGCCCAAAAGGGTCGATATTAACTACATTTAACAGATACAAAAAAACATTTTAAAATAAATAAAAATGAAATGAAATGGAGTCAAATAATATTTTTGAAATAAAAATCTCCCTGGCAACATAAAATGAAAATGTCATTAAAAATTTTAAAGTAAGAGATTAAATACACAAAAATGTTGTAAAATAGAAGTCATGTGAATTAATTTGTCATTGTGAAATAAAAAAGAATTAGATAGAAATGAACATAATTTATCAAATATTATATAATACAATAAAAAGATTTTAAAAGACAATAATTTAGAAATAAAGAAATGGACAAAGTTTAAAAAAACAAAACAAATTTACAGCATTATGAGACAAACATGGACAAAAGGTAGTTGGTGAAATAAAAATGTAGTAAAATGAAAAAAATAAATAAATGAGCTAGTAGAAAAATCATTTTTAAAGGAGGTAAAATAAGTTTGATAAAAACACACTGAGGAGAAATAATTCTTTAATTGACAGTTTATTTCATTTATCGCTTTAATCATGTGACTATTTTATTATTATTGATTGAGTGATTTAACACTGAGAACTTTGGAGCTCCATTTAAGATATTTTTATACACGCACAAGTTTAGATACGTTCCCATTGTTGTACACACGTGATGGGTTAATTGAATCTGTTTCCACAAAGCCTTCACACCTGTGTGCGCTCCATCACTCACAGCATCACACCTGTCTGTCTGAGCAGGAAGGTGAGGGGTCAGTGCCTGAAGTGAATCCCGTGGCCTTGATCCCCGTCCTGGCCGAATTCATCCGACTCAAAGACCCCACCATGCTCACCCTGGAGGTGTCCGGACTTGCAGCCAAATATCCTGACATCAGGTAATCAGCACCTCCTCCGCCCTGACTGCTGCTTATAATGTAGCTGTTAAGCTTGATGTTTACAAAGAATTCATACCAACAGTGCTAATATATTCATACAACATAAAGCTGCCATAGTTTACGTCCCTGAATGTCGTTGGTTTCACAGCAAATGAAGCTGAAAGAAGTGACGAGTGCTCAGATTTAGCCAGTTCTTAGGCAGCCTTCAGGTTGTGTCTGAGATGGATTCATAACCAGTCATGTTTTTCAGACGACAGAATGCCGGCTTGTGATATTTAGTATCACTGAGAGGGACGTGAGTAAGAAAAGAGGTTTTTCAAGAGCATCCAAAGTCTGTGTCTTCCTTTGGTGAGCATCAGTAATAAATACAGATTGTTAGATGCAACTTTATTGTTCTATACGTCTTAGAATATGGTCCAAAAACAGGCAGCCTATCTGTGCTCGTGGACCGTACATCTTTTTTAGTCTTTGCTGCCTCTCAGACTGTTAAAGCCCAGCAGGCTGCAGCTGAAATAAGAACAACACTCAGAGCTGTGACACTGAGCCCGTCGAGTTAGCACAGTCAGCATTTTTGCCCGTTTCCTTCCTCGTTTCTAGGCTTTAGTAATATAATAAGTCTCTCCAGTCCAGAGTGTTTAAAGCACACACACATTCATACAGCACTGTTCCTCTCACAGACACACACTCCTGCTTTGCCTGCATCGGTGTCCCTCCTTGTGAGAGTAATCTAGAGGAACATGTTGTGTTTGTTCTCTCAGCGACGAGCACGTGTCCGTACTGCTGGACATCCGTGGCGACGTCTCCAGGGACATCAAAGGGGCCGTGCTGGATTTGCTGGAGCAGAGCGCCCCCCCTCTTCCGGTCGGATACCGACCCATCTTCACTGACATCCTGGTGCCTCCCTCCACCATGGCCTTCTGCCTGCCAACTGCCAAGTGTGCATAGCTGCAGGAGTTTCACGTTAAAGTCGGGGAGGAGCAGCTCTCCCACATAAACACTTAAAAACAGGACTGAGCACCAAAGGCCTCGGGGCCTCGGGGCCTCGGGGCCCCGCTAACGATATCTGCTGAGCTAGTGGAGAGTGATATACATGAATGTATTTCTCCTCCAGTGTACGGGCTCTGAGTCGGTGACTTGCTGGTTCAGGTCTGACGTCAGCTGGGAGGTTTTTTTATTTTGTCTTTTTTGCCGTAAATCCTCTTCTGTGCTTTCAGAAGTCGCTGTCAGATGTTTCTGCTGCAGATGTTACAGGATGTGGACGTTAACAGCTTCTCTAGAGTCCAGTAACATTTGTGCACTTCATGCACTCCTTTTAGCCCCATGAGGACGGTTTATTTCTCTAGGGGAGAAACAGTTACAGCTTTTCTGTGGACAGATTTTCTTTCCTTTCTCCCTTATTTTATGATCCAGGTGAAAAAAAACGTTCATGCACTGTGACATCAGCTGCTCTCTGAGCCCTGTTTACAAACATCTCTCTGTTTATTAACAGTTTATTAACAGTAACAGCAGCCAGAGATGCTGTCAGCCCTTCCTGAATATGTGACGGTTAATCAGCGACTTCTGAACCTTTCTAAACAGATTATTTATTCACATTTATTATTTTTTATCCACATTTTTCTCCTGCTGAATGTCCATTTACCATGACAGTGAATTACTGAAGGCAAAGAAATAAAAACAGAAACCAATTTAGGGACTGAGTGAGGAGGGAAACCTCAGAAAAACTGAAACATATCATTATTAAAAAAGACTCCCAGATTTACCAGAAAAACCTGGAAGTTTTATGACACAAAAAATTCAAATTTATGAGGAAAAGTCAGTTTCCAGACAAAACTGTCAAATTTATACTAAAGTGTTTTTTTTAAATCAGGCAGTGGTCACTTCCCTTTTCAAGGCCTGAAAGAAGTTTTTGTATCTAAACTTGTGGATCAGTAACTCGTGAAAGGTTTTCCAGTCATATCATTACAGGAGACAAACTACAGACTCATCCTCCAACATTTTCTCATAAACTTGTCGAGTTTCATCTTCAGTATTCAGACTTTTCTAACCTCTGGTGGTCCTGATACCCTGTCATATTATTACAGACCAACGCCCGTAAAGAGTCGTTAATGTTAATCGTGTCCTAACGAGGTTTTTGCTTCAGGTTCAAAGTGACCCTCTAACTTCAGCTGAACTGCCCTGTTGACCTCTGTGGGGGTTTATGATAAATGCTAAAACACAATTTAACAACAGCACACACTGCAGGCTGACTTTGTACTTGTGCATTACCCACTGCAGGCTACCGGTTAATATTTAACGGTTAAATGTTGTCATTTCTCCTTTCTGTCACTTTAAAGGGTCAGCCCCCTGCTTCCACTGACAGCACTGAGCAAACAGAACAAACCAAATTTTTTGTTTTTAAATAAATAAATAAAAATTGTGAGAAACCCCTTTTAATTGCACCCAGTGTTACATATTAGATATCTTTAGGTTGTTTTAGGTTATATAAAGACTTCCTATTGGGGAAAAAAAAAGCCACATTTAAACATTTTTGGGGCATTTTTGGTCCAATTTACTGTGCAAAGAACAGACAGGATAGAGCAGATTTGTGAGTTGATTTTGAATTAAATTGGCTCATAATGTGGATATGAGACTGAAACCCAGTCGTTTCTATGGTAAAGTAGAAATTAAAATAAAGCATAGCCCTGATTCACAGGATATGGAAACATAAAGCTTTCAAAATGAAATAAAAACTGAAAATAAGATTTTAAACCACTGACAGTGAGGAGTTAGGGATTAAACTGAAGTGAAAATATTAAACAGACTTTTGAATGAATAAAAATAAGACATGATGTGATATAAAAGTCTAAAATATTGACAGCAAAGATTAAAGTAAAGCAAAATATGAAAATAAACACAAGGGCATTATGAGACAAAATGTTAAAATTAAAGTGACGTTAAACAGGTGATAATTTAGGAAAGTGCAGACTATGAAAGAAGAAAGTCTTATTGCACTGAAATAAAGACGAACGGGTTTTTCTTTGAGGTTCTCCAACTGTGAACGTCCTGCCAGAGGAACTCTGGTTCTTCCAACATCACATTAAAAAAAATTCTGCTTGCTTGATGTTTTTTTTTTATCTCATTTTTAAAAAAGTATTTATTGTATTTATGCAAATAAAAAAATCAAATCAGCTGTTGTGTTTTGTTATTTCAGAGGACATTTTTACATTTTCTGGTTCAGCATCTATAAAGTACATAAACTGTGTTTAAATAAATTCTTCATCAAGTAAACTCATCTTTGTATTTTAATTACTAAAAGCTTTCAACAGTATTACTAAAACACGATGGATGGATACTATAAATCCATTAGCTTTCATTAAATTTCATTTTCATAATGACAAAGTCTGTTTTTACTAATTATAACCGTCACTTTTGAAATCATTTATATCTCAAACTGTAACTTTTTGTCTTTTTTTTTTTTCTAATATTCGTCAAATGTCATTTTTATTTCTTAATTTAGTTTTTCATATGACGGATTATTATTTGTAAACTTATTTGATAATAAACATTTAATCGATAACTTCAATAAAGAGAAAAATACAAAAAAATTAAAATATCAGTGACGCAATCAGTCATGTGACTCAGAGTTTGTGACGTTGCGTGTAAAGATGGCGGCTTCCTTTGGAGCAACGCTGTTTCTGTGATCCTGTTTACTGGGCGACCTAAACCAGCGTTGATTCAGCCGTACAGCTTTCAGAGCGCTGCGGCGGAGATGAAGACCTTCTGCGGGAGAGCCAACCCGACCACCGGAGCTTTAGACTGGGTGGAGGAGAGCGAGGAGTACGACTACCACCAGGAGATCGCCAGGTACCCTCATTGGATTTGTTATGATGGGTCCAGAAACCAAATCTCCAGATGAAGTGTTTGTGGCTCTGTCGGCTCCCCTGAAAAGAACACGCGGAGCTCAGAAACACGGAAGATGGTTTCCACTCACTGATGCTGTGTGGAAGACCGCTGATGCCAACAAAAGAAAAAAAAATGTCACTGTTAGTCATAAAAATTATGAACTTAAAAATCAAATGAATATGTGGAGATTTGACTAGCTGAGATATAAAATCACAACAGAAAAGATGGAAACAAACTGCGTTACAATTATAAGATATGGGCAGAATTTAGAAGTTGTATAAAAACTTTTTTTAATTCAACATTATAAACTGAAATCAAAACGACATCCACATAAAAACTGAAAATTGAGACAGAGTAAAAAATGTCTGTTTAGTAAATCTTAAACAGATAATGAATATATATTTTTAAGTTGTATCTTCCTTCTTTATCTTTTTCTTAACTTTGGAAGAGCTTCTGTTTTAGTTACACTCTGTCTGATTGATGGTTATTATTGTTTATACACTATATTTCCCAAAAGTATCCACTCACCATCCAGATCACTGAGTTCAGGTGTTCCAGTCTCTTCCACAGGTGTATAAACCAGCACCTGTGCATGCAGACTGCTTCTACTATCATCAGTGAAAGAATGGGTCGCTCTCAGGAGCTCAGGGAATCCCAGCGTGGTACCGTGATAGGATGATACCTGTGCACAGAGTCCAGTCACTGCTAAATATTCCACAGTCAGCTATTAGTGAGATTATAACAAAGTGGAAGAGATTGGGAACGACAGCAGCTCAGCCATGAAGTGGTAGGCCACGTAAAATCACAGAGTGGGGTCAGTGGATGCTGAGGGTCATAGTGCACAGAGGTCACCAACTTTCTGCAGAGTCAATCACTACAGACCTCCAACCTTCATGTGGCCTTCAGATCAGCTCAGGAACAGTGAGAGCTTCATGGAGGGGTTTCTATGGCAGCTGCATCCAAGCCTTACATCACCAGGTGGTGTAAAGCACGCCGCCACTGGACTCTAGAGCAGCAGAGACGTGTTCTCTGGAGGGATGAATCACACTGCTCCATCTGCCAATCTGGGTTTGGTGGTTGCCAGGGGAACAGTACCTGTCTGACTGCATTGTGTAAAGTTTGGTGGAGGGGGGGTTATGGTGTGGGGGTGTTTTTCAGGAGTTGGGCTCGGCCCCTTAGTTCCAGTGAAAGGAAATCTTAATGCTTCAGCATATCAAGACATTTGGATCAATTTGATGCTCCAACTCTGTGGAACAGTTTGGGGATGGCCCCTTCCTGTTCCAACATGACTGCACACCAGAGCACAAAGCAGCTCCATAAAGACATGGATGAGCCAGTTTGGGGTGGAAGAACTTGACTGGCCTGCAGAGTCCTGACCTTTATAGCTGCAAAGGGTGGGCTGACATCATGTTGGATTAATTATGGGATGTTACTCAGGTTCATGAGTGTGAAGGCAGACGAATGAATACTTTTGAAAATATAGTTTCAAAATGATTATTTTATTGTCTGTGGTTTAAACTGCTTCACCAACATATATTTATCTTTTCTGGCTTGAAATGTGTGTTTTTTTTATTTAAAATGTTCATTCTTGTGTTGGTCTTTCAGGTCCTGTTATGCAGACATGCTGCATGATCACGACAGGGTAAGAGTTGGAGAAAAACTCCCGTCACTCAGCATTCATCTTAAAACACCACCTGAATTTTGAGGCATCATCTAAACTTAAATGTGCATAAACCAGGATCTGATTTACAGTCTGAAAGAGTCCTCCTGTAGACTTCAGTCCAGGAATCAAGTAAAATCATGTCTCAGGACAGACCTCTCTGTAACAGGAGGTCAATAATATACCCAAGTACATGGAAAATAAATCTCCTGTCCAGTTTGACAGTAGAAACAATACTACAAATATTCAGAGATGGAGGGCAGAAAATTTTATTTTTTATTATTTTTATTTTATAAAATTTTAACAGTTAAAGCTGTCAGTCAGCTGACACGTGTCCCCTCCCCCGCTGCAGAATAAGAAGTACTACGAGGGCATCCGGGCAGCCGTAGCCAGAGTAAAGGCTCGTGGCGAGAGGGTCATCGTCCTGGACATCGGCACCGGAACCGGCCTCCTGTCGATGATGGCCGTCACCGCCGGGGCTGACTTCTGCTACGCTGTGGAGGTACACGTTACCGATCCCTCTCCGGGCGGCACGGGTTCATTTCCCTCCTGCGGGGGGCAGTATTGTAATAACGCTCTAATGGTTTTTCTGCAGGTTTTTAAGCCCATGGCTGAGGCGGCGCAGTGCATCGTGGAGAAGAACGGCTTCTCCGACAAGATTAAGATCATCAACAAACACTCCACAGATGTCACAGTGGGACCAGGTCAGACACTCATCTGTGTTAATGAATATCTGACCTCATGATGACCACACATTCATGAATTCTCGTTTGGTGCTCAAACCCTAACCTTGTGTTTCCAGATGGAGATATGGAAGTGAAGGCCAACATCCTGATCACAGAGCTGTTTGATACCGAGCTGATCGGTGAAGGAGCCCTGCCCAGCTATGAGCATGCTCACCAAAACCTGGTTCAGGTGTGTGCTCTCACACTTCTCACACATCCATCGTGTAACCGCAGAGTCTGAGAGTCTGATGTCACCCTACAGGAGCGCTGTGAGGCCGTCCCTCACCGGGCCACCGTCTACGCCCAGCTGGTGGAGTCGGAGCTTCTGTGGAGCTGGGCTCAGCTGCAGCCGGTGGAGGTGGAGGGGGTCCGACTGGTCCCTCCGCCCGCGGTGGGCCGGTGCGCCGGAGCCCACGCGGTGTGTGACATCCAGCTGAGCCAGGTGTCTCCGGCTAGCTTCACCCCACTAGGTCCCGTCTGCAACATGTTCACGTAAGAAAGGACAAACTTGCTCTCATGCATCGTTTTCATCCACATCCCTCCTCCTGACCTCCGTCCTTCCCTTTCAGTGTGGATTTCAGCAAATCTGTAAGCAGCGCCTTCCAGGTCCACTCCTCCCAGTTTGTGGCTCAGTCGAGCGGTCGGGCACAGGTGGTTTTGTCCTGGTGGGACCTCGATATGGATCCCAGTGGGTCTATAGTGTGCACCATGGCACCCAGCTGGACGTACCAACAGCCAAAGATGGCTCCAGTGAGTGACTGATCTTATGTTTAAACCAGTGACATTTTTACCATGAAAGCATCGGGCTGACGTGCTGCTGCTGCGAGCTGCAGTACTCTTCACTGCGCACAGTCACCACAAAACTGGCAAATTCTTCATGGTGTGTTCAGCCCAGCATGGAGCACAGTGTGTGTTAATGTTTGTGTCAGTGCACATCTCTGCATGCATTTTGTGCGTTATTGTGAAGCTGCAGGGTGACCAACACAATAAAGAACCCAGAAATACATTTTTTTTTAACTGTTTTTACCCATTTAAAGGCATTTTGTTAGTTTTGCATGTTGTGGATGATGTGCTGCGTTTAGTATGTGACCTCATCAGTAAATCATCAGTCACTGTTGTGTCTTCCAGTGGCGGGACCACTGGATGCAGAGTGTGTACTTCCTGCCTGTGGAAAGCCAGGTGACAGAAGGGGAGGAGCTGAGCCTGACGGTCTGCCACGATGACTACAGTCTGTGGTACAGCCTGCAGCCTCGCAGGTACACCTTAGCTCAGGAACGTGGAGAAGCTTCCCCACATTCTGTTCCATCAGACAGACACACATTTGAATGAATTATTTAAGGACCTGCAGTCCTGTGAAAAATGAAGTACACCACGTGATTCATCAGCCTGTAGAAGCTCCTTTAGCAGCAGTAACTTAACATTATCAGTGTTTTACACTGTGGAGGAATTTTGGCCCACTCGTCTTTATAACATTGCTTCAGTTCATTGAGATTTGTGGGTATTTTTTGTGCACAGCTCTCTTAGCACCACCACAGCTTTTTAATTGGGTTGAGGTCTGGACTCTGACTCTGACTGGGCCGTTGCAGCACCTTCAGTCTTTTCTTTTTCAGCCGTTCTGCTGCAGATTTTCAGCTGTGGTTGGGATCATTGTCCTGTTGGTGTCCCAGTTTGAGCCAAGCTTCAGCTGTCAGACCGACGGCCTCACTCTAGAATACTTTGGCACACAGAGGAGCTCACGGTGGCCTCAGAGACCGTAAGGTGCCCAGATCATCCTCCCTGTGCTGACAGTTGGTCTGAGGTGTTTGTGCTGATATGCTGAGTTTGGCTTTCTCCAGACGTGCTGCTGTGCATTCTGGGACAAACATCTTCACACTGGTCTCGTTTGTCTTGCTGTTTGTTCTGATGCAGCTTTGCAGACCTGAGCTGTGCTGCCATCTTTTTAGAGAGAAGAAGCTTTCTCATGCCGACCCTTCCAAAGCAGCCATACTTGTTCAGTATTTTTCTAATTGTGCCATCATGATGGTTTCAGCCAGCGGGACACACAGACTGAGGCTCCTCCCTCTCGCCCGTGCTGCACCTGCCAGGCTCACCTGGTTTGGACTCGGCCACGTTTCGGCGAACTCAACGACAGACAGCGTACAGAGAGCTACGTCAGTGCTCTGCGCAGCGTAAGTGAAGGCATCGAGACTGTCTGTGCACGTTCACGAATACGACTGTGGTCTAATGAGCCGTGTGAACTTCAGGTCGTGAGAGAGGACAGCGTGTGTCTCAGCGTCAGCGATGGAAGTCTGCTTCCTGTGTTCGCTCACGTGCTCGGAGCCAAGAAGGTACGCCGCTCTCACCGTGTGGTGTCTGTAGCTTCGTGGGAAACGCATCACACCTGTTTTGACTTCCTTGTGTGTCCCTTTTTTCGCTCAGGTGTTTGGTTTGGAAAACTCAGGAATGTCTAAACAGGTTATTGACGAGGTAAAGCAGAAGCATTTTATCTTACTGCAAACTTCTTGTTTAGCTCGTCATTTTGATGAAGAGATGATCATAAATTAATGAATGGCTGAAGCTGTGCTTTATGTTACTTAAGTCCAGAATGGTTAGCAGCAGGTTTCTCTGCAGGTTTTGGAAGCCAACTCAATGAAAGGAAGTGTTGATCTGCTGGAGATCAGGCCGGAGCAGCTGAGCAGTAATGATCTACAAGGAGAGCAGGTACCGGGGGGGGGGCATGAATCTGTGTTCTTCTAATCTAACACAAATGTGTCAGTGAGGGGGGGGTGACAGTTTGGCTTCTCCTGTACAGATCTCAGTCCTGCTGGGTGAACCCTACTTCAGCACCAGCCTCCTGCCGTGGCACTCCCTGTTTTTCTGGTACTGTCGCACCGCCCTGGCAGGCCTCCTGCGGCCCAGCGCCACCATCCTGCCCTGCTCTGCCTCCCTGCACGTGGTGGCCGTGGAGTTCCAGGTGAGACTGTTTTCATTGTATAAATGCGGGGTGATCAATACGTTCCCAGAATGAGGCCCATAAAAGTGAAAAACTCTGAAACCAAATCTTGTTTTCAGGATGGCTCTGTGGAAATCCTGCTGTGACCACTCTGCAGCTAAAAGCTGTGTTTTCAGAGCGCTGTGGGTCAGCAGTTCATAATGTTTGCCTTCAAACACCTCCGGATGTTTGACAGTCTCACCCTGGGACACAAACTCACTGGTGCATAACCCTGTGAACCCTGGGAACGTCCAGACATTCCCAAGAAGACGATCTTGAATGGGAGACTGGCTGAATTAGAGAGGTTTATTATTTGTGTGAGCCTGTCCCCAAAAACCTTTAATTAAAAAGCCTTTTTATAGCCAAGGATGTGCAGAAGGCTCAAAAGATCTTACATTTTAATTAAATATATTTTTTAAAGTCATTTTTCTGTCTGGTAGGATTTGTGGAGGATTAGAGCGCCGTGTGGATCGTGTGAGGGCTTCGACGTCACGCCCATGGATGAAATGGTCCAGGTAAAATTAGATGATTTCATTGGATGTTAGATTAGATTTTGCATTACTTGTTTCTCCTTTCGTGATATCGATTAACGTTTGCATCAGGATGAAGCATTATCTTTTAAATCCATGTGAAACGATGACGTCTGTGGTCATTTTTATTGAGCCTCACAGTGAGGACGCTCCACTTTAGCTCCGTTTGATGAGGTCGATCAGCTTCTGGGATTTAAGGTTTCAGGAAGGAGACAAATAGTCACACAGAGGAGTTTCATGACCTCTTATTTCATGTAGTTTATTCACAAACCTGATGAATCACTTCAGGCTGCAGAGCTTCAGCCTTCAAAATCCAAACAATCATAAAACAGTTCATCTGTCAGCGGTGTTTCTGTGACACACAGTGAGGAGAAGAGTCAGGACTGTGGGAACTAGCAAAGCCGTCTGAAACTGTCATTTCAAGTGGATCAGGCTCGAAATCTCATCGAGGGCGAGCCTTCACTTACAATGTTTAATACTTTAAAAGAAAGATTGATGAAGTATGAAAAGGAGCAATTAAGGTTACAGGAGGCGAGTCAGTCAAACCTGAAGCTAAACCTGTAAAGCACCTGTAGGTGTCACCTGACCGCAAACTACTCGTTCTTTAATGAAAGAAAGAAATCAGCTCTTCTGTCCCCTCAGCGCTCTCTGGATTTCCGTGAGTCCCGTGAGGCGGAGCCGCACCCCCTCTGGGAGTACCCTTGTCGGGCTCTCACCCAGTCCACCGCCGTCATGACTTTTGACTTCACACAGTGCATCCCTGAGCAGCCAATCAGCAGCCAGGGCTCGCTGCCTTTCATTAGGTACAGATACTTTGATTTCATCGTTTTCATATCAGGTTTGATCTGAAATATATTATATGACAGTCTTTCCATCGTTGTGACTCTCGTGCTGACCATCAGCGCCTTGTTGTCGTTTCCTGTCTCCATGTGTTCTCCTCTCCTCCCTCCCTGATCCGGGTTCTGCCAGAAGCTTGTTCCTGCCAACAGGGAGTTTTTCCTTACCACTGTCTCCGAGTGCTTGCTCATGTGTTGTCTGATTGTCTGGGTTTTCTCTCTCGTGTTGTTGTTGTGGTTGTGCATTGATGGTGTATAAATAAAACGGAATTTCTCCTGCATGCGATCATTTTGTGACAGATGCTGCAGAAAGTGAGGTTTTAAATTCAGCTTTAAATTTAAACGTGTGTTTCAGGGAAGGTCGTTGCCACGGTGTTGCATTGTGGATGGAATACCAGCTGACAGATGACATCACTGTCAGTGCAGGTCTCACTGGACCAATCAGTGAGCAGGTATGTGCCTTCATTCACGGCTTTGTTTCCTGACTGAATGAACTCTTCGTTCTTTACCACGTCTGCTCTGATGGAGTGAACTTTGATGTCACCTGTCACCACATTAGAGTGTGACGTTCAGGGACACGGTGGATTTGTTGGGTTTTATAGATGTTCCTGTTTCTCCTGCAGGGCGACTGCGAGTGGAGTCGACACAGGAAGCAGGGCGTGTACTTCCTCAGGTCGCCGTGGGAGAGTTCAGGGGACGGCAGGGCCGCGGTGTCGTACAGCCTCACCTTTGAACCCAGTTTAGGAGACGTTAGGATGGACTTCAGCGTCACGTCTCAGTGATGTCACCGACTGAACAACTCGTGCTGACATCACTGCGCTCCTCCCACCTGGTGCATTATTAACACGTTCTGTTCTGACTGAAGGTGCCGCTTGCTGTTATAATATTTCATTATCTCAAAGACTGTAATGTAAGCATCATCATCGTCACGCTTAGCCAAGATTCAGGGTGAGGATGTCGCTAATTCTAAAAAAAAAGTCATGAAATTGGAAATCATGTATTGGATCACTTAAAGCAGTTTTTTATCCTCGTTACAACAGAGCGTCGTGTGCTACAGGTGACCAGATGTCAACCAGCAGGTTCAGTCTAGTGAAGCCAAATATTACAAGACTGTATTTATTGGATATTTGTGAATGATTTTGTTACAGCCGCTGAAATTAAACCTTACTTTATCCATTTTTTTAATGTCACAGTTTCTGTGAAGGAAGTGTACTTGTTTTAGAAGAGCGCCGTTTGTGATACTAATGAGGCACCTCCATCCACCCGACTGAAGTTGCCCAAATATAAGATTTTGTGACTTCCTCATTTTCCCAAATCTCTACAAAGACGATGTAACGTTGGCTCGACCCAAACACGTTCAGAGAACGGCTCCTCTTCCTGCTCTGTCGGGATCAAACATTCGATCATCTTCTGTAAAATTTTAGTCTTTTTTTTAATGTCCATCAGTTTCCTAAAGAACACAGGGAGTTCAACTAACTTTATTCATACAGTTTGATCTGAAGTGGCCGTTTCCCTTAGTCTAAAAAAGTACCTTCATATTTTATTAACTATTAATTAAGTGAGGTGTCTGAAGAAGAATAACAAATTTGTCTGTTTTTCTAAACACTGCTGTTAGAAATCAGGGAAGGACGTGTGTGTGTGTGTGTGTGTGTGTGTGTGTGTGTGTGTGTGTGTGTGTGTGTGTGTGTGTGTGTTACAGCAGGTCACAGAAGGCAACTTAATACTGACCATGACTGACTGCTACAGTGAAGGACCCAAAAATGCTGCAAGGCCCCCCAGTGAGGTGGAGCAGACCTGCTGTTTGACACCCTGTGCTAAACAGCTTTCATTTGAACAGCACGAACCTGCTAATTATTATCAGAGTAATTTACCTTTAAGCCACATGCAGTGAAATAAATGTCTAATTATTGTAAGTCTGATATTCATTTATTGTAATTGCCCTTACACACATACAGACCTTCATTCGTACAGTTTAAATGCAGTTTGTTTGGACCTCAGCGTCTGTAAATCTTACTCGGTAACATTGTTTCCACTCGACGCTGCAGAAGTCAGGTGTAAATGTAAGTTTAAATACAGGGAATAAAGAAAGTATGTCAGCTTTTCAGGTGACGGTGCACTCGCCACAGACTTTAAGCCAACAATTACTCATTTCTATTGAAGGTTCAATGATGGTGAAGTGCAGCTCAGCCGGCTGACGGGGCGTTCACCTGTGTTTGAGTTGGACTGGACGGATGGGTCAGCTGGTACGTCATCATGCTAGCAGGAAAAAAGCTCCAGCATCACTCTCAGTATTCCTTTATGGTTTAACTGCACTGATCTTTATGAGGGTGTACGTTATCTTTAAAATCTCAGGACTGAAACAGTGCATATTTCATATATGAAGAAAAGGCGAGGCCCCTCACAGATCCTCAGGGTTTAATCAGAGTCTTTGTGGTGGTTCAAAAAGAAGGGAATGTAAAGCCTTGAAGCGTGAGCAGTGCAGGTCACTGAACTCAGCGTTTCAGGCGTCCGTCAGCGTGGTGTTGTCCAGAACAATCTTCTCTCCCGGTTTGAACGCCGGCATCCCCAAATACGGGCAGCTGGCACAGCGGAAAGCATCGCCAAGGTAACACTGCAATAAAGACAATTATTTCTGCATTAGTACCAGAGCAGGTGTTCGAAACCAGACGAGGCTTTTGGCAAAGCGCACTCACACTTCCACAGGCTGATTTAGGCAGGTCGGGCTTCTGTTTTCCTTTACTCTCCTGCTCCAGCTCTTCAGCTAACCCGCACGTGCTGCACAAACGTACAAGCACAGCATCGCGTCACATGAGCTTCAAATAATGAGGTCAGCGTATGCACAAATGAGCCGTGTGAGTCAAACACACTGCTCTCAGATCTGTATGACGTCAGCCAGAGCAGACACGAGTAAATCGTGTTGCTCCTCAGCTCTGGTTAGAAGTATCCTAACATTTCTGTAACCTCAGATCTTCCTGTTAAAGCTACAGTGCAAAAATGTGTGAGATTTCACGAAGACCTCACCAGTTTTTGCAGGCCTTCTTCTTCTTGCCGGCTCCTTCTCCACAGCTGGGAGCTTTGAGGGAAGCTGGATCTGGTTTTTTAAAATCCACGTCATCCAGCAGAGCATCAGAGTCCAGCAGATCCTGCACAGACACATGACAGACATTAGGAAACACACGAGGCTCCTTTCACTGCATTTCCACTCAGCAGCCCAGTTTATTAGCGACACACAGCCAATAGTAATGCAGTTTAATACAGACCTGTAGCTCCAGTCTGTGTATAAACTCACCACGTCATCATCGTTCATGTCGTTGGCTGACAGCGTCCACATTTTCACCGTGTTGGGATCCAGGGCCGGTTTCTCTGCTGAAAACACACACGTTAGCCAACATTAGCTTCATCTGCCTCTGACAGCCGGGCATGAGTGACAGTCTCAGGCCCGACCCAGCTCATCGCCGTTCATGATGCGAATGTGGCATCATTAAAAAAATGCCACTGTAGTGATGAATAATGGACACTGCAGGTGAGAAGAGCAGGAGATGCAACTTTTCTTTGCTAGTTCTCACAAATCTGAGGACATTCAAATAAAAACTTTATCCAATATGAAAGGAAAGACAGCAGAGATCACAGACACCAGTGCTGTGGCCAAGACGGCCTAACCAGAGACCGAGACAAGACCAAGTCCAGGGTGTATGGGTTTGCAGAAATCACATAAAAAGCATAAACAACAAAAACATAATCCAGATGTTTTAACGATCAGCTGCTAAAAGCATTTCCTACTTTGAATATCCTTTAAAAAGCAACTTAGTTACTTTACTGATTACTTCATTTTAGAAGTAACTAAGTTACAGTGATGCATCGAGCTCATAGAGCAGAACCCATGTCGGCTTTTTGGTCACTTTGAATATCTTTATAGAACTGGACACAAACTGCGTTTCACACAGTGACTTGGATAAGTAATCTGATTACTGCACTGCAAATAGTAACAGGTGAGATTACTCATTACTGAAAAAAGGAGTCAGATTACTGGTTGTGAGCATAAACTATCACGTTTTTAATGCAGCAACAGGAAGTGACATCATCTTGCTGGGAACTGTAGTTTTTTTTCTTAAAGGCCTTTCACAGCTCCACTGGTGCTGAAAACTAATGTTTGACTACGGCTTTCTGAATACAAGCAGGGCTGCAACTATCGATTGTTTTAGTAATCGAGTATTCTATCAGTTACTCCGTCCATTAATCAATTCATCTGCATATTTTAACTTTGGTACTGCAGTTTTTCTGTGTGTGAAACAAAGTGGACGGAGCAGCTACAAACTGTCTGCAGGCTGCGCTCCTGGGAGAAGGCGGAGGAGCGCCATCTTTGTTGGATTTGAATCAGTACGTTTTTTTTAACCAGTAAAAGCAAAGATGTTAACAAATAAACTGGACAATATTCTGACAATATAGTGATATTTCTACAGCTGTGGTCTTGAAATAAAATCCCAAGTCCTCAATGTACAAAGACCGAGACCGGTCTTTAGTACTACAACACTAGGGACGAGTACAAGAACTTCAATTTTATCTGAATTTGAGGTCATCCAGGCCTTTATGTCTTTAAGACACTCCTGCAGTTTAACTCAGTGATGTGTGTCACCTGGCTTCATGGATAGATAAAGCTGTATTTCAGTATGACACACACTGTAAAACTATTTCATGACACTGAGGAGGGTGGGACGAGTGTCAATGCTATCTAGAAGGCAGAGGCTTTTTAGTGTGTTTGACCTGCTTTAGGACATGTTGGACTGTTTTCATCCAAAAGATGTATATTTTTGCATAACTATGCAAATGCACCTAATTACAGACTAGTGATTTATCCATTTGTAATATATAATAATTATTCAGCATACAGAATTGCTGAGCATCAGTGGAATAATATTTAACACAAATGGTCAGCAACTGGGCCCCAGTGCTACAAGAAGTACAGGATAAATGTTATTATGCTGTTGTACCATAAAATGGTGTGGTGGCAGTACCCAAGGAGCACAAAGGCCTAAGAGTGAGCTCCACTAGTCCATCCATGCAACAGCAAAACAGTCACCACAGGAACTGGGATTAAACCACCACAGCTCACAGATGCAGTTCTGTCTGAACATGCGTGCATACATAAAGCCAAGATTTGCCCAGCTAGCATGTCCATCCACCAAATTACTACCTGAGTGAGACTACGTGACAAAAAAAAAACACAGGACACAGACAATACATACACACTAAGTAATGAGGGAGAGAGGACACACCAGAGAGCCCAGCTGACCAAGGTCACACCAGGTAACCAGACACAAGAGTAGAACTTAAAGTACAGCACAGGGGACGGAGAACAGGGGCCTCGTCCAGGAAGCAGGTTAGGCTCCATCTCCGGTTTGTTATCCCTAAAATCAGGAAACTCAGGTTTTCAGTTCCTGAAGGAGCTAACTCCATCTCTGAGTCAGTTACCATGGTAACAGACTCTGTGACCCTAACCTGGCAGGTTTTATCCAACAACCTCTGAGTGTCTCTCTGACTCCGCCCCTCCTGCTGCACCTGAACCACCTGTCTGACCCTCCCATTCATTTCCTCCTTCATAAAGTGGCTGTCAGTACGTCAGAGGAGCGAATTCATCTGCAGACGTTTATGTTTCTACGATCACTGAAATCCCAGTTAGACGTTAGTTTGTTATTTTTGTAACATGAAGCTTTTACAGTCGTTCACTCGTCAACAGCCTGTAAGGACGGAGACGGCGATGATGTCACGGATTTATAATGAGGCAGCTGCAGCTGTCAGACTGTCAGTCAGTTCCTCTGAAACATTTACTGCAGTTACTGCAGCATCGCTGTTACATCACACTGATCTGGATGAAGCTGCTGACACACAACACACTGTGGATGGAAACATGTCCGGATCAGAAGATGATGTGAATGTTTGAGTGAAGATGAGGCTGAAATGATTTGAAGACTTTAAATCCATTTAGTTCAGTTTTCAAGTGACTGAAATCAACATTTTGAAAGTTGTCTGTAATTCAGAGTATGAACCTCCACATATTTGCCACTGAAAATCACCTGAATAGGTGATCATCGGCTCTATAACGGATCTGCAAACCGTGTCCGAGCCCCCCTTCACAGCAGGAGGATCCAAACGGATCAGGATCACGGATTCAGACCGGATAAGGCCCAGATCCAGTTCAGGCTCCAATCATTTCATCCAGTCTGTCTCTGTTCATAATGGATTAATTTTCCCGACACGATCTGATCTTTAATTAAAATATCTCATCCTCCCAAACTGCACTGAAATATTTAAAACCTATAAACCTGAGACATTTATCATAACATGTTTGCCTTTATTGGTAAAACTTTACAGTCATTACAGACTTGGATGCTCTGATTGTTTTCAGCTTAATATGAAACTGACTGACCTCTGACCTTTAACTGTAACTCAGTGAAACATCTCTGCTGTGGCTGTCAGAGCGCCGTCATCTATCAGTGAAGTGAGGGGAGCGAAGCTAGAGATTTGTCTCAATTTATCTCTTTTTGTTAATGATTTAACAGTTTCAGAAGTTAATAAAATTTCCCTAAACTTCATTTGGAAAAACAAATCACACCAACTTAAGAAAGGTGTACTTTCAAACTCTAAAGCAGAAGGCGGTCTTGAAATCCTAGATTATTTTGACACCATCAACACCTTTAACTGGTTAAATGTCTCCTAAACCATGACTCAATCTGGTTTTTCATCCCAAATCACATTTTTAATAAAATAGGAGGCCTGTCTTTCCTCTTAAAGTGTAATTTTTTACCTAATAAATTAACCATTAAATTATCCAAATTTCATCAGCAAGCCCTACTAGCTTGGAAACTGGCTTTTGTCCACAATTTTTCACCTCACAAGGCTCTCCTCTGGAACAACTGCGATATTTTGATTAGAAATAAGTCCGTATTCTTCCCTAATTGGTTTGAAAGAGACATTAACCATATCCTTTATCTTTTTGATGGTACTGGCGATATGTTAACCTATGAGCACTTTGTCTGTCCACAGTTTTCCTGTTCCTTACAGTGAATTTAATAAGATAACCAATGCTATTTCCAAAGAGTTAATTCAACTTGTAAAAAATCACTTGAGTTACAATGAATTTACAGAAGCACTACCTACACTTACACTAGGAGGAATTAAACTAACAGATAGAAAGTGCAATAACAAACATATACGTCGGTGCTTTCATAGAAAGAACAGCGTCGTACCCAGGGGTAAGTTCTACTGGAGAGCTCAAATTGAGGACATAAACTGGAGAAAGGCCTGGCTCTTACCTCATAAATACTGTATTCCCAACAAAGCCAAAGAAGTACATTTTAAAATATTACACAACATATATCCTGTGAACTATGTTATTGCTAAATTTGCTGATGTTAATGACTCCTGTACTTTTTGTAAAAAACATTCAGAAACAACGTCACATTTATTTTTTAGCTGTGACATATCCAAGAAGTTTTGGAGTGACCTTGAATCTCATCTTTTCTGTTTGACCAAAGTTCTGTGTACACTCAGACTCAAGGATATTATCTGCTATTATACTAACTCTCAAAATTGTATTTTTGAATATATGCTTAATTTCATTTATATGCAGATTTTTTATTCACAAGCAAAAGTTTGCAAATTCGATACCCAACATCACTCATTTCCTTGCAGAACTTAAGTACGTGATTGAATCCCTCAAATTGATTAATAATAAAAAGAGCAATAAATTTATTTCTAATTACCAGGATTATTTTCCCGACTCCTCTGACTGAGAAAAGATTTGTATTATTGTAATGGACTCAACAGAAATTACATATTATTCTTGTTTTGATGTGCTGCCCTTTAATGCAAAACCTGTTTGTTTTGTATATTCTGGTTCAATAAAGTTTAAAAAAAGATTTGAGGCGCCAGCACAGCACGAACAGTTCAGAAACAATTTGAAATGAGAAAAAAAAAAAAGCAATTTATTAACTGGTTACGTCGTGTTTTAGACTGCTTATTCTGACCCAAAGTACAGCCGTAACCGGTTCTGAATGACGGCTTTACAGCAGACAGCTGCTCCAACTTTTGCCGGTACTGTGTACCGGCGCAGAATCTTTTAGTGGTACTGCGTACCGGACCGGACCGGCTTACTTTCACCCCTGTGTATACCAGACATACATACATAGACGCCGCATTGAGCGCTGACTCGTACGTCAACCTCGCCGCCATATTGGATGTGGCAAAAGCGGCCAACATAACGTGAGAGAGATGCTGCACTCTGGTGCTGTGTGGAGTTGTTTACAGTCAAAACGGGATCACATGGGATTACCTTTCACAGGTAAGACTAACGAATTGTTTTTGATCGTATTTGGCCATTCTAACATTTTTAAAACAAAATAATTTTTTTGTGCCTAACAGTTTCCCAGTGTATATTAGTGCATATTCGAATGTGTGAATGAACGCATTAACGTAAATACCTTTGTAGAAAGGCGCTTTGTGACGTTCAGTCCATTCACTTGTATTAGTTCACAGCGCAGCAGGCGCCTACGTATATATGTCACATGACCTCTTTAAAGTCATGTGACAACCTAATTTGCATATGGAATGTTCACTTTAAAAAACTGTTACATTAGACTATTTGATGTCTTTGATGTTTAACCTATAAGTAGGAAGCGATACAGTTTAGAAGTCAGTCTGTTTGCAGCTTCTATGTTCACAGCATTCGATACTTCAGCACCAACTAAGCGAGATTTGAAAATATTTGAATTGTTATCAGCCATCAAATCAAGATAACAAAATGTCTAAATGCTCAGGAAAGAGAACTAACACCGACCTCTCTGACAGGAGTGATCAGTTAGAATACCCCCGTAAATGGGATGATTACCCCGTTTACAAGGGTGATTGGGGTGATAGCTCACCTCTTCCCCTCGATCCTGAAGTCGACACTGAATACTGGGGATTTTGTAAAGATGTTTCACTTGACAGTGATGCCAACCCCGATGACCGTGATGATTATCCTGAATCCCTCAGATGTGCATCTGATCACAGTATGCAGGAGGAGGAACATCACGTCGACAAATACAGATTCAGTGATGTGTGCAGCGAGCTCCAAGTCGCAGAGACAAAAATCCAAGAGCTGCAACTAAAGCTGAACGAAACAATGGAAAAAAATGCAGAGATGGTGAAAGAGAAGGATACAAAATACTCAGAGTTAGAGTGCAAGCTCCAAGAAATGGAGAAAAAAAATAAAGACTTGCAAGAAAAGTTTGATGAAGTCCTGACTAGAAACAAGCAGCTGCTTATACATCAGGAACAACAGCACGCAAAAGGCTCAGAGCTGGAATCAAAGCTGCAAGACATGGAGGAAAAAAATGGCTTGCAAGAAAAGTTTGATGAAGTCCTGGCTAGAAACAAGCAGCTGCTTATACATCAGGAACGACAGCACGCAAAATGCTCAGAGCTGGAATCACAGCTGCAAGACATGGAGGAAAAAAATCAGACCTTGCATGAAATGCTTGATCAAGCATCAGAAAATAAAGCTGTGATTCTGAAAGAGAAGAAAGATTTGAAAATCAAACACACAGACATGAAATCAAAGCTGGAATACAGTGAAAAGAGGTACAGGGAGCTGCAGGCCACAGTAGAACACCTGAAGAAACAAATTAAAAGCCTACAAGGATTGCTTGCTAAAGCCCAGCAAGGTAATACATCTGTGGTCAAAGAAAAGGAGGCTAAATACAGAGAGATTCTCCTAAAGATGGAAGCAAAGATGCAGTGCAAGCTTCATGAAGTCGAGGACAAAAATGTCCAAGTGCTTAAGGAGAAAGAACAACTGGCCAGATCTCAGGGAAAGCTCCAAGATGTTCTCCAAGACTCTAAAAAGAGAAACAGAGAACTCGAGGAGAAAAACAAAAACCTGGAGCACTGCAAGGATCAGTTGGAGAAAATGTGTGCAGAGATGCAGGGCAGGATGGACGCTATGATGAGTAAAAATGCACAACTGGAAGAGCTGTGTAAGAACGCCCATCACAAAATAACGGAACTGCACGACGAGAAGCAGCAACAAGACTTGCAGTGCAGGCTTCAACAAGTGCAGAGTCGAAGTCAGGTACTAGAAGACATGCATGGCCACTTACTGCAGTGCAATAAAGACATGCAGGAAGCTCAGGAAATCCTGCAAATGAAATATACACAACTGGAACAAAGGCATGCAGAAAAGAATGAAAAAATTGAAGATCTCGAGCTAAAGTGCAAGGAACTCAAAGAGCAGAATGCAGAAGCTCTCAGTGATCTGCACACCATCACACTGCAGTACGAAGAGCTGCAGGAGCGCTACCTCAGGAAAAAGAATCGCTTCAAGCGCCTTTTCTGCTTCTTCGGCTGAAACACAGCTCGCCTCGTCTGCCACCATCTTTGATCGATCTCCTGGACCGTGACCTCGCCTCGTCCATCCTCCAGCCATCCTCTCTATCCCTTTCTTCTCTCTCCCTCCTTATTCTTTTCCTTGCACCCCCCCAACCAGCCTCGGCAGATAGCTGCCCCTCCCTGAGCCTGGTTCTGCCGGAGGTTTCTTCCTGCTTAAAGGGAGTTTTTCCTCCCCACCGTCGCCGAGTGCTTGCTCACAGGGGATTGTTGGGGGTTCTCTATCCCTTTCCTCTCTCTCCCTCCTTTCTCTCTCTTTTTTTTTTGTAATTTAATTGGATACTCTAAATTTTAAGATAATAACAAAGGCAATCATATTGTAATTGAATTTATTTGGATTCTCTAAAATAATAATAAAGGCAATCACATGCCATCTAAACCTAATTCTGTTTGTGGATGTTCACTTATTTCTTTTTGCTTACAGTCTCTGTGCACGATCAGCCTAAATGTTTAGCACACAAATATGAAAGCTGCATAAAACTTGTGGTTAGCTTTGGCCCAGAAAGCCAATATACCACATCATCAGTGGGGTCAGGTTAATGATGATGCTAAGTTGGCCGTAGGTGTGAATGTGAGTGTGAATGTGTTAGTGTGAATCAGTGTTTGGAGCTGAAGTCTGTCAATGATGGCTCTGGAGGACTGTTACAGAGCCGGCCCAAGCCTCGAAGGGGCCCTAAGCAACATGTGGTTTCATACCACTTCACTGTCTACTGAACCTAACCGTTATTAATGTTGGAGGGTTAAAGTTGATTCATTTTTTAGGATGCATGGCTGATTCAGCCTCATGCACATAAGCCCACTGAAAAACTGTGTATTTTAATCTTACAAATAGAGAGGGTGTCTGTCTCCCAAATCCAAGCTGGAAGCTGGTTCCACAGAAGAGGCGCCTGAAAGCTGAAGGCTCTGCCTCCCATTCTACTCTGAAGTATCCGAGGAACCACAAGTAAGCCAGCAGTCTGAGAGTGAAGTGCTCTGTTGGGGTGATATGGTACTATGAGGTCTTTGAGATAAGATGGGGCTGATTATTAAAGTGAGGAGGAAAATAATTTTAAATTCTATTCTAGATTTAACAGGGAGCCAATGAAGAGAAGCCAATATGGGAGAAATCTGCTCTCTCTTTCTAGTCCCTGTCAGTACTCTAGCTGCAGCATTTTGGATCAGCTGAAGGCTTTTCAGGGAGCTTTTAGGACAGCCTGATAATAATGAATTACAATAGTCCAGCCTAGAAGTAAGAAATGCATGAATTAGCTACATATTACTTACATATTTAATATGTTTAATATGTGCATTGAAGGACATATCCTGGTCAAAAATGACTCCAAGATTTCTCACTGTGTTACTGGAGGCCAAAGTAATGCCATCCAGAGTAAGTATCTGGTTTGACACCATGTTTCTAAGATTTGTGGGGCCGACAGTGTTGTAGTCAAGACCACCTAACCTGAGACCGAGACAAGACCAGGCCCAGTGCCCCACACTACATAACACAATAAAATATGAAACCTGATCAAAATCACTTCTCAGATTGATCTTAAAGATCCACATTCCCACAAAAACACCTGGATATGAAACACTCAGAGCTGAAATAAATGTAACCATCTTTATTTAATATTCCTGGGTGACTTCCATCATTTATCACAGACTGTAAAACAATTATTCATAGTTCATCACAATAGTCTTTACTATTCTCTGCCTTTCATAAACAATACATAAAGTTATGTGCAAGTGAATGCTGCTCCTGCTTGTTAATTGAGTGACGGGGCCTACGTATGAAACCAGAAAGCACCTCTGAAGCCGAGGCAGTAATCACAGTCTTTGTGGATGCGTAGTTCATTTCTCGAGGTGCATGTCAGGTTAGGTTCAGAGAGGATTGTCAGTTATGTACGAAGGACAGACGCAGAAATCAGGCCTTATTAGATCGATAGAGTGATATTTTTTGCATATAATCCAGAAGAGTTACACTTATATATCATGCATTTAATGTGTCCCAGAGTGCAGTTTCCTTCCACTAATGGGTTTGCAGAAATCACGTAAAAAGCATAAACAAAAACATAATCCAGATGTTTTAATGACCAGCTGCTAAAAGCATTTCCTACTTCAAATATCCTTTAAAAAGCAACTTAGTTACTTTACTGATTACTTCATTTTAGAAGTAACTAAGTTAGATTACAAGTTACTTTATTAGTTACATTCAACAGCTGCCGGTGTGCCAAAAAAAGATCATCATAAAGCGATGCTGATGTTTCTGTGTGCTTTTATGTGTAATGTCTTTGCTTATATTGGTGAACAGAGCGCAGCCAGTCATTATAATCAGTCCAGTGCTTTTTGATCACTTTAAATATCTTTATAGAACTGTACACAAACTGTGTATGTTTGTGTGTCTGTGTGCTATTATTGTCCTCATGCTGAAAACGGGACCTAACTATCGCATCAGCCAGCCTGAAGGAAAAGTGGCATCTGCAGCAAAGTCTGGTGAAGTGATTTACTGAGTGAGCGCGACGTCACTGAGTGAGCGCGACGTCACTGAGTGAGCGCGACGTCACTGAGTGAGTGTGACCATGAACTGCACCACAGTTCACTGAGGCGCTGATCGGTGGATTCAGAGGACTCAGGTGAAGAACAAACCTGGCTTGGGCGTCTTTTTCCCGAACGACAGTTTGAGCTGGCTGGATGACCCCACCTCGAAGTTGGGTTTGGAGGCGGACACGCGGACCCGAGACAGGGCGTCTCCTTGGTAACCAGTGGCTGCCCTGATGGAGCTCAGCACTTCAGGACCGAGCTCGGCTTTACTGACCTGAATGACGAGGAAGCAAAGAGATCAGTTTACTCATACTGATGAGAATAAACAGCAACAGCATTAACACCATACCTGTATCCTCCTGATCACACCGAGCTGGGAGCGCTCAGGTGTTTTTTTTTTTACCTGGAGGTGTTTTTGGTTGCTGTGATACAGAACATCCACAGACACAATAAATCAGAGTACTGCTTTAAGTGGACCGAAGTGAAGCGAGGATTCCTCCGTGCATTATTGTTCATATTAACCCTCTGAGATATGCAGACATGGGCACTCAGACAGCAGCAGTTATACTGCTACACTTGAGAGTGACAGGATTAGATCTGAGTACAGAGGGACCGCTCAGGGTGAGCAGTTTGGAGACAAAGTTAGAGGGGAAAAGGCTGAGATGGTTTGGACATGTGGACAAAGGACGTTGAAGATGGAGCTCCCAGGCAGGAGGAAAAGAGGAAGACCACAGAGAAGACTCATGGATGAAATGAAGGAGGACGTGCAGAGGGATAGAGTGAGATGGGCGCAGATGATCTGCTCTGGCGCCCCCTAAAGGGAGCAGCCAAAGAAGGAGACATGCCATACAATTAGCTCAAACTATTAACACTTATTGCTTCTTGTTGAACCATTTTCTCACAAGCTAGAGACTGAACGATTCTCAACAGCTTCCTTCTCCAATCACGTCCCTCACTGGTCAATCAGCTGGAGACTCAACATTTTTGTTTCCAGGAATTTAAACCCCAAACCAACTTCATGATATGGAAAACTGGTTCCTCGAGTTCTCCAATCAGCTGGTCTTAGTGGAATAATGTACTTTAACGACATCCTTCCTTTTTTTTTGATGATAGTCTCATTCCTGTCCACAGTGCAGGTGTCGTGCAACACTTCCCTCTCCCCCACAGTTTGAACGACTCACCTCTGTCACTGACACGAAGCCGGACAACTTCATGGCTGACACCAGCTTCTCGGCAGTCCTCACACTCTGTGCTTCTGCGCCTGTAACACAGATACAACTCAGCACACACAACACGAGCAGAGCCGACACACAGACGCTGTGGGTAAAGACACCAGACAGCTAAAGCAAACAGAGCTCTTAAAGTCACCTCAGTCATGCTGGCTCATTGCTGAAGTTAGTTTAACTCGGTACCCGCCCACTTTGCATTGCCGATGGTTACTACTTCACCTGTCATCCCCATAAATCACCTGCCGAGACAGGGTGAAGGCCTCAGCGGGCTCCAGAGGGAGGTCGGCATTAAGCTCAGGCATCTGATTAGGACATTTCAGGGGCAGAGCCATAACAGCTCTGATCCTGCAGAGCAAAGTCCTTAGAACCCCGTTTTTGGGGCCTCTTAGTTCCTAATTCAGGGGAGGTACCTGGGACCTTTTAGTACATGTACAGGAGGGACCTTTTAGTACATGTACAGTGACTGGTGCAGGTGTGAGCAAATGCTGCTGCAGGAATGGCATATAGAAAAAATCTATGTAAAGCAGAACAATGAGGACTAAATGGACTAACAGTGAAGTCCTGGCTTTATTAAAATACAATGCAATGTTGATTCAACAAAGGGCAGCACAGAGAGAAAATATAGAAGCTGAAACATACAAAGGGTCTCGAACACTTTGGTCCAGACTCTCACAGGAGCACCTCAGGAGGAGATGCAAAATGATGCTGCTGAGAGGGATGTCTGGACCATCTTCCTCAACCTGCAACAGCAAACGGGTGACTGGATTCTCTTACCTGTAACCGGTTCCTCGAGGACCAGCGTCCCTCCAGGTTTGAGCACTCTGGCCAACTCTGCTAATGTCTCTGCAGTGTGGATGGAGGAGCTGTCAGCCAGAAGGCAAGAGAGCACCCAGTCAAAGGTGGATGCTGCATGAGAGGCTGCATGAGGGGGAGGACAGGAGGGGAGAAAGTTAATGTGACCCACACTCTGAACTGCAGACTTAACTCTTTCATAATGGACCTCATCACGGCTTAAAGTGAGATGCAGGAGGTGGGGTGACCCTGAACCCAGCATGGTGATTGGCCACCGTGATGATGCAGCTCTGAGGTTTGCTGCTCAAAATAAAATAATTTTTATTGTACTTGTTATCCAATTTATATTTAAAAAAATCTTAGTCTTATATTTTATCAGAATTCTCAGTAATCTGCTGATATGAGCTGCCTCAGCAGCGCCCCCTGTCAGGAATAACTGAATGTTTGTGATGGATTAATGGAGTTGGCAGCTCTGTGGCTCTGGATCAGAAGTAACTGCTGAAAGAACTTCAGCGGAGCTCAAGTTAAAATTCAGTCGACTCAGAGAGAGACTGAGTCTCGTTAATAACCTCTTACAGGCAGGTGCACCTCCACCTACTCAGGCCCGTAAACAGTAATTACCTGCCACCTCCGAAAACACCTCTTTAACAGCTGCTCTCCTGAGAGGTTTGGTAGAATGAGGATAAGAACCACGATCACGACTTTGTTAAGACATCTGCATGCATTAACTCATACAGGGTGGGGTGGGTGGGGGTGAATTTGATGACAGGAGACTACAGCTGCTGTTGCAGCAGAAAATCCTCTGCGTGGAGGCCGAGTTTTCCTGAAGAGGACAAAGAAAGCACGTGTAGGATCAGGCAGAGAGGAACTCACACAGCAGCAGCCTCTCCATGTTCTCCACCGCCACCCTGCCGTCTGCACCCACAGCAGCTCCCAGCTCCTCTGCGCACTGTTTCAGGGCTGTGGGTGTCGAGGGCTGAGCCCACACCAGCAGCACTTTGTCTCCTGCTCCGATGCCGAGGTCTGCCATGATTTCCTGGAGGAAGTGCACTCAAGTTTTTATACTTAAAAAAAAAAAAAAAAAAACAGCATCACAGTTTGGGAGTTTGATCTTGCTGTATAGGTAATGGCTACTGCAGCAGTTCTTCCTTATTCAATTCAATTTTATTCATACAGCACCAAGTCACAACAACTGTCACCTCAAGGTGTTTTATACTGTATACAAAGAAAACCCCAACAATCAGACGACCCCCTGTGAGCGAGCACACGGTGACAGTGGGAAGGAAAACTCCTCTTTAACAGGAACAAACCTCCAGCAGAACCAGGCTGGGGGGGCACTGTGCTTATGTTCCTGTGTCCTCCACTGTGACAACATGGCAACATATTTACACAAAAACTTTATTTACACAAAACAAAAACTGTTGTTACTACTATCATTTACACCGTCTGACTCTGTGCAAAGGGCCCGGCTCAAAACCAAATTCTTCATCAGAAACAAACTAAAGTTCTGGATAAATAATTAAAGGAGAAAGTCCTCAAACTGCAGCTTTGGTGCCTGCTGAGCTTGTAAAATTTCACTGCCTGTAAGAAAGATAAAACTGCCATCTCTGTGTCTTTCTAAAAGGCACAGGTACCTTTGTACCAAGCACAACTGTCCTGCCCTCCCCTGTGATCCAGGTTCGAGCACATTTCAGTTTGTCTCAGCGTCTCAGATCCTCTGTCCCTCTCTTTACTCCCACTCTCACAGAGCACAATATTCGTGATTTTTATTGCATTTTGTGGTTTCTTTGGAAAAAGCAGTGAGCCACCATCCTCTCACTTATTTAATTACCAAACAAACCAGTTAGATAGAAGATGTTCAGGAAGCTTTGGGGATCTGTCCTGGGCCACAGGCAGCAATCACACTGCATGTGTACCAAGTCACACTAAACCACACCTGAGCCTGGACCTGTGGGCTCGTGCACGGTACTGATGACCCAGTGTTTGGGCTTTGGCTGGGTCGCCCTCTCAGCAGGGACTGGGACAAACATGTTTTTCACTTTTCATAACGGCTCCCCCAAATAACATAAGGCCCAAATGCCTTTTTGCTGAAAATGGTCCCAACAAACCTGCAGCTCAGCCTGATGAAGAAACACAACACTCTTCTTAAAGGGGAGAATGAAGATTGTTAGGTTGGGTTTCACTCAGTTTACTCAGCAGGAATATTTTTGTTTGTCAAACGGCAGAAAACAGAAACATTGTAATATTTCTGACTCACTGCCTGAACTCTGAGCGGGTCAGATATCTGCAAGTAAGGCTCAGGCTGCAGACTGGGTTTTTTCTACTCTAGCTTCTCTCTGACGTCACTGAGAGTAGCTATCCCAAACAGTCATCTCAGCCAAATGGTTCTCAAAGTGAGCACAGAAGCCCCACACACCTGCTGTTTAAACCTTCTGTTTGCAAAGCGAAGCCAATCAGGAGAAAGCTTTTCTCTGTCCTGCGGTTTGTTGCTCTGTGAGGAGCAGTGAATGTTCTTCTGAGAGTCAGGAACAGGAGAACAGCCTACGTGATAAAAACAGTCCGCAGCTCGCTCCTGACGCCGGCGTTTCAGGAGCTCGCGGCCCGTCAGCAGCTCCCAAACTCGGTGTGAACACCGGAGCGTCCTCCGGTGCGCGCCCACCCGCGGACCCAAAGCCTTCATGTCTGCCTACTGTTTGCCTTAAGGGCCTCCGGTGGCAGAAATAACAAAAATACAGACTCGGTGACTTACCTGCTGTGCTGATGGCAGTTAAACTTACATGCGATAACATCAAAGTGTGTTTCCGGTTTTTATTTTCAAAGTAAAGTCTTGGAGCGTATGTGTGACTTTGGACCATAGGCTGTGAGATATATTGCCTTATAAACATTTTTTTATACATTCAGCTGTTCATTTTATATATTTTATAGACTGAATAAAGTACTTTAGGCACAATACGAGTGTTTCCCTACACCAGAGATATTAGAAGATAATCCACAATTTTAACCTTATTATGGGACAAATCACCAAACTTTCACATTCATACAAGCACATTTTTCTGTGCCTAAGTGCTTTTACCCTGACATTCGTGCATCAGGGGCATCTCAGAGTTCAGTATCTTGCTCAAGGATATTTCAGCATGCAGGACTCCAACCACTGACCCTCTGATTGGTGGACGATCCACTCTTCCTTCTGAGCCACAGCCGCCCAGTGAACAGTGAGACTTTTTACCAAAAAAATGCTTTTCTGAAAGAACATCAAACTGTGAATGAACAGATCGTTCTGTGACGAAAAGAAACATGAACACGTTTCCTTAACTGGGTGTAAATTCAAATGTTTTATGTAATTTGTCAGTCTTAATCAATTTCTTATAGTAATTTAAAATATAAATACTGAAGAAGACGGTTGTCTTTTTTTTTGAAAAACCCTTTGAAAAACACACTGAATAAAATTATGTCTTTACCATTTTAAATGACAGTCCTTTGATTTTATTAGGCAACACATATTTATTAGAGACACTAAAATCTCTCCAACAAAGCTTGATAGGATGTTTGTCAACAGTATAAAATTTTTAAATGACTTACTTTAAACCAAAACATTTTAAATGTTCATTTTTTTAATATTCCAAATACAATCTTGGTCTTTCAGAAATTCTTTAATCCAATTAATCTCATAATATGGTCAAATGAGGAAAAAGTCCAAGATGCTAAGACCTCCCTCTGTTGGAGACATAATCAAGTCATTCATAAAACAAACAAATGAAGTCTTTTTGTTTTTCTGTTTGCTGCAGTTACAAATATATTTCTCAAGTCTGAAACAGAACAGTTTAAGTTAACCTTTGTTTATTTAGCTTTATTTCCAAAATCTTAATTTCTAAAATCTAGAAAAACGCCAGTTCTAAAGTTTCAGTCTCAGATCTGACCACAAAGCAAATTCAGGCGTTTTATTTTGAAGCGCTCCGCCTGGACTTCCGCTCTGGGAGCGAGTCGCGCAGTGGTGACGCTGTTGTGACTTTCCGGTTGCAGCTGGACATGGCGGCGCTGCTGAGAGGTCTGCGGGCTGGAAGGGCGCTCCGCGGGTTGTGCGGCGGTAAGACGGCTCCGCCGTTGTGTCTGTGACGGTACCGGGCAGCCGGGGAAACGTTTACCGGAGCGGCTGTCCGTCGCTGCGTTATTGCCGCGGTCTGAAAGCGCGTAAGCGGTAGCTGTCCGCAGCAGAGGTGATCATGAAGGGCAGAATCAGCCAAGAGTGAACCGAGAGTAGCTCCAGAAACGGGGTTTTTTAGCCGGGTTATTAGTGTCTGAGCGGCTCTGCCTGCGGACCCGGGAGGTGACTGCACGGTAAACAGGTCCCTGCACCCGGGAGAGGGCGTGCAGCTTTTCAACCGGCTAAATATAGCTTCAGTTTTCCCTCTATCTCTGTAACACACACACACACACTCACACACACACACACACACACACACACACACACACACACACACACACACACCCGCAGCCTCCTGTAGGAGTGTTTTTACCATAAAGTTTCAGTATTCGGGGATTATAGTTTCCAAAGATGTCCTGAACTCCTCATTTATCCACTGAAACACATTTAAACTGTTAAAGTAATCTACCAGCTATTTCATAACTAAATATCCTCTGTTTTTTATTACTTGCACACAGTTGTAACCTGAATCAGTATAAAATAGAAGTTAAGAGCTCCGGCTGAAATATTTAGGAGTATTTTTTATTTGCTCAAATTAGAAAAGCAATTAGCAGATGGATGAAATATTAAATTATTGCACAAATAAAATAGACAAATAAGGTTAAATTTAACCCAGTTTCCTGTAAGATATCGCCTTTAAGTTTGGGCTGGTAAATCTACACTCACTTTATTAGGTGCTAGTATCAGGCTGGAGCCCCATCTACCTTCAGAACTGCTGGAAACACTCCTCAGAGGTTTTGGTCCATATTAAAACATGACAGCATCACACAGTTGCTGCACATCTATGATGTGAGTCTCCCCTTCCACCCCGTCCCAGAGTCGCTCCGCAGGATTGAGATCTGGTGAATGTGGAGGTCATTTTGAGTGCAGTGAACTCACCACCATGTTCAAGAAACCAGTTTGGGATGATCTGAACTTTGTGGCATGGTGTGTTATCCTGCTGGAGCAGCCATCACTGTGCACTGTGGTCAACACTCGGGCAGGCTGTGGTGTTTAAACGGTGCTCGGGTGATTCTGAGAAGCCCAACGTGTTCCAAGTAAATATCTCCCACATCATTACACCAGCAACCCGAACCATTGATACGAGGCAGGATGGATCCACACTCTCATGCTGTTTATGCCAAATTCTGACTCTACCGTCCAAATGTTGGAGCACAGATCGAGACTCATCAGACGAGGCGGCGTTTTTCCAATCTTCTATTGTCCAGTTTGGTTGAGTCTTTTTGAACTGTAGCCTCAGTTTGTTGTTGAGAGGAGGGGCATCCTGTGTGGTCTTCTGCTGCTGTAGCCCATCTGCTTCAAGGTTCGACATGTTCTGCGTTCAGAGCCGCATAACTCGGTTGTAACGAGTGATTATTTGAGTTCCTGTTGCCTTCCTATCAGTTCAAAGCAGTCTGGCCATTCCCCTCTGACATCAGCGAGGCATTTTCAGCCAGAGAGCTGCAGCTGATTGGATATTTTCACCTTTTCGGACCGTTCTCTGTAAACCTCAGAGATAGCTGTGTTGGAAAATGATAGCAAATCAGCAGTTTCTGAATTACTCCATCTCACAACAACCGTGCCGCGTTCAAAGTCATTTTCTCCATTCTGATGCTCAGTTTAAACTTCAGCAGGTCGTCATGACCACCTCTACCTGCCTGAATGCGCTGAGACGCTGCCATGTGATTGGCTGATCAAATATTTGCCTTAAGGAGCTGACCATGTGTGTCTAATATAGTGGTCAGTGAGTGTAGTATAACAAGTATTATTCTTTGCAACACTTGATTTTAAATAGTAAATTTATGTTGGCGCCATATTTTAGTACCGATTTGGGAGTTTGAGTTAAGAATGTAATAACACAGTCGTGTAACATTAGTGGTGTAATAAAGGATCGTGATGGTTAGTTTCAGCTCTAAATGTCCTTTAATCATGGGATTTCATTGAGCTTGAGTTTCAGTATAAAAGTGAAACCTTGTGATGCAGTTTGTCACATTTAATCTCAGCCACGTGCTTTTTGTAAAAGCCTCATAACTATGTGAACAACAATAGGACACAAAGTGACAGACCGCACACATTCATTACAGACATAAATAAGAAAACGTTAATGTTAACAGCAGAAAAGGTGATTGATCCGCCTGAATCCCTGGAAGTTAATCCATATTTCCATGCTCCAGTGGTGGCTGCACCAACAGCAACAAGCCCTCCGTGCGGCAGCCTGAGACGAGGTTTCCACTGTGCGGCGCTGAGGCTTCAGGACGAGTCCAAATCTGACAAACCCCCTTCCTCATCCTCCTCATCCACCACCTACCATGAGCACTACCAGGCTCACTCTGCTGACCAGGATGCAGCAGGAGTTTCTGGATCCGATCCAGCAGCAGATCAGTCTGCCGGTCCAAACACCGGGTCAGTAATCACTACAGGGCTCATATGGGAGGATGTATGTTGATGCTTCCTGATGCATAAGATCTAATCTTGACCTCGCGCTGTCGTTTGTCTGTGTGAAGTTACCAGGATCAGAGCGGAGACCGGGACGAGGATTACGAAACGGAGGAGCAGCTTCAGGCTCGAATCCTGACTGCCGCTCTGGAGTTTGTCCCCCTGCACGGCTGGTCGATGGAAGCTATCGCAGCCGGCGCCGAGGTGAGCCAGCAGTGCACAGACTTTACACGTAGTCCCGCGTTCATCTGCAGTTGTGCCGATTGTTCTGTTAATGCTGCGGTTGTTGTGTTGGTACCAGAGTCTGGGTTTGTCCTCTGCTTCCACTGGCATGTTCGACCAAGGAGCCGGAGACCTGGTCCTACATTTCATCGCCCAGTGCAACGCACAGCTGACGGAGATCCTGGCTGAACAACACAATCAGGTCCAGCTGGGCCAGGCTGAGTATGTGTTTCTCAGTGGCATTCCCCGTTTCCTGACTGAGGTTACCCGTGTACTGTTTATGTAAGCAGAAAAGGTGGAAAATGACAGATTCCTCCTCTTGCAGACCAAAGAAGACAGCAGACTTTATCAGAGATGCTGTAGAGACCAGACTGCGCATGCACATCCCCTACATCGAAACATGGCCACAGGTACAGTATGGAGCACTGGGGAGATGGACCTCAGTGTGTTCAGAGATCAGGACCAAAGCAGAAACTTCATCTGATGTTGTGTCCTCAGGCGATGAGCCTCCTGCTGCTTCCCCACAACATCCCCGACAGCCTGAAGCACCTCTCCACACTGGTGGACGACATCTGGTACTATGCAGGAGACCGATCCACAGACGTGAGTGGATCCCATGACCCTCGATCCTCCTCCTCCTCTTTTTCTTCTACTCATAGCTTCCTGTCCCCCTTTCATCACCACCCTCAAAATGTCCGGCCCGCCACCTCCCAGGTTACTGCCCCTACCAACATCTCACGTTGTCCCTGTTAATACATGACCTGTGGAAATACTCGGTTCTGATTGGCTGGCAGGGGCGACATGAACATATAGAAACAGTGAAAGATGGCTCCTGTCAGCAGATTAATCATCACAGATACTGTTTAACAAACAGGGTAAAACAAAGAGAAAAAGAAGGATTCCTACGAGACTTCAGACTGTGCTGAAGAATAAAGGTGGTCACACCAAATACTGACTTTCAAACTGGTTGGAATTAAACTAATTCTTCTTTTGCTTTTATATATTGTTTTATAGATGGTTTGAGACTTTTGCACAGTGCTGTATTATGGTGTAGTTTCCTGTGTGTTCTTTACAGTTTATCTTCTACTTTGAGACACACACAGTGAGTTTACCTTTAACTAAATGTCCAATACAAAACTGTTTGACTCATTTCTTCTGCAGATGAACTGGTACACCAAGCGGGCGGCGCTGACCGGCATCTACAACACCACAGAGCTGGTGATGATTCAGGATTCCTCTCCGGACTTCCAGGACACCTGGACCTTCCTTGATAACCGCATCCAGGATGTGGTCAACATGGCCACCACAGCCAAACAGGTAGGGAGTGAGAGTCAAACATCACTAAAGTCTCCTGACTTTGTTTTAATGCTTTTGCAGAAGCGCACACATCTCATCGCTTTCCAGCTTCGCCCACCACTCAGTTAAATGAAAGAGACCCTCAGCTTAAGGTGTTAAGAAAAGTCGCGCACAACTGAAAGATAATGTTGCTGAGCCAGTCTTAATATGACACCTGACCCTGCTCTTCAGCCACGTGTTGTAAGCTGTGTGTTGATGTGTAGGTGCAGTCGACCGGTGAAGCAGTGGTGCAGGGACTCGTGGGAGCTGCTGTTACAGTGAGTGGCCTTATATTAAATTCACCTCTGCAACAATGCTAAACCTCCTCATCTAATCTGTGCTCATGACCCGAGGTATGAATGTGAGGGTTATCAGTAACCTAGGCCCACATTACACCCTGTGTAATCCACTCATTTTAGACTGAGAAGTATCAGTGTCAGCTAGAAGAAGTATAAACCCGAGGGTTGATAAAAATCTGCGTTTGAGGGAAACTTTTCTTCACGGCGTGATGTTGGTGCTCATTCATGTCTGATGTTTTCCAGCTGAAGAACCTCACAGGACTGAACCAGAGACGATGAAGCACCGATCCTGACCGTCCACACCACGGGCTCATAATCAGTTTCAATTTTGCTCTCACTTCTGCTTCACTGTGTACAGTGACTCCGAGATAATGGATGTTAATAAACAGAAGTAGCTAATTAGTTTCTGTTCACCTGCACGACCTCCGACCCTGTCGCTCCGTGGCTCAGATCACTTTTTTCCCTCCCTTTGTACAGAAGGATGCAGGTCTGTAATTTAGCTGATGAATGAAGTTAAAGTTCAATAAAGTAATAATTGTATATTTAACTTTTTTGTTTGTCTTCAGTTGTGGGGATCAGATGAAATCAGTCACCCACTAAAGGAGTTAAAGTCACTATATTTTACTAAAGCAAAAAAAAAAAAAAACTGTGCCACCAGAATAACTGAAGTGTTGTGCATTTTAGATTTTGTAAATAGGGACTTTAAAGCGTATGAATTAAGACATGTAAAAAAACTGTTGGCCTACCTGCATCGTCACATTTTCCTAGTGATGTATTTAAATGTGTCTGAACCCTTGAAATATTTGTTTCACGCTAATGTAAAACTATAAAGGTTTTGACATTTTTGCTGGATAAACGATCCAAACTAATATACAGACAATCATTGCAAATAAAAGTCCTTAAGCGCTAATGTTTGTATGCTTTTATTTTGAAAAGGGATCTACGATAGTGGGTGACCTGGATGTTAAAGAAAGACCCGCCTTTAATCCTCTTCTGAACCAATCACTAAGCGCGTTTCCATCTCCCAGCCAATCAGCGGTTAGTAAATATGTCCGTGGAGGCCTTTAAGCCGGAGCAGCAACGGCGAAGGGTGTAAAAGTGAAACGTCAAGTTTAGGCTCGTTTAGCTTCAATAATGCCGTATGCTAACCAGCCAACGGTGAAGATCACGGAGCTGACGGACGAAAATGTCAAGTTTGTCATCGAGAACACGGATTTGGCGTAAGTATGGATTCATTTTCCCGCCTGTAGTGTGTGAGGAGGGCGGCCATTATTCTCCAAAACACACACCGGTGGTTTTACGTATGAAAACAAAGGTGCTTCACTGTAATCTGATATCTGTGGAAAAGTTTAATACACAAATCAATATTAATTAGATATATTGGCATTAAAGTAAACAAATACACAGCTTAAAAAATTAAAGGAACACTTTTTTTAATCAGAGTTCAGCATCAAGTCAGTAAACGTCTGTAATATTGATGAGGTCAGTAAGTATCAGAGGGGGTGTTCATCAATGTCACCTGCTTTGGTGTTCATGTAATTACCATCAGGTGCACTAGAGGGGCAACAATGAGACCCCCCCCCCAAACAGGAATGGTTTACAGCTGGAGGACACTCACAGTTTTCCCTCCTCATCTTTTCTGACTGGTTTTCACTAGTTCTGCATATGGCTAGGGTCAGGGTCACTGCTGGTAGTATGAGGTCATACCTGGACCCTACAGAGGCTGCACAGGTAGTCCAACTCATCCAGGATGGCACATCAATACGTGCTATTAGCAGAAGGTTTGCTGTGTCTCCCAGCACAGTCTCAGGGCATGGAGGAGACTCCAGGAGACAGGCAGGAACTCTAGGAGAGCTGGACAGGAGAAGGTCCTGGATCTGCTGGGACTTTATGTTTGAGTTGAAATGTTTTTAGGCACTGGAGCCACTTAGCAAAGGCATGGGACAATTTGTTGCATGTTCTTGGATTTCTGTAAAATGTGTTAGTGCCATCATACATCTCAGCAGGTCTCATCTCAGGTGCTCACAGGCAGTCTCCTCAGTCTCAGATTTTAAGAATAACTTTATTGATCCCAGAGGTAAATTCATAAATTTAGGTGACATTGGACACTTCAAATCTTAGTTATGTATCTTCAAATCAAAGTTATTTATTGTGACCTTCGTATCTAAAACACCTTCTTTCTTTCTCTTTTGCAGGGTCGCAAACTCCCTCCGCCGTGTCTTTATGTCAGAGGTTCCCACGATAGGTAGAGTAACGTTTTGCTTTTTATGTCGCAGAGTTCTGGTGTGATGCTTTTAAATCTTCTCATGTCTCTGTGTATTATCTGTTTTTTAAGAAAGTATCAAGTAGTCACTGTAGAGTTCATTCTGTAGCAAGTTTCAGCTGCTTTAATAACTTGGAGGAAATAAACACATAGTTTTTGTCAGATCCCTTTTTCACATTGAAATTTTGACTGGCTGTTCCAGAAGCTTGATGTGAGCCTGCTTTATCCGTTTCTAAACCCGTTTATCAGAATTCTGCTATTTGCATTTACTCAGGCTCCACCTCAGGTTTTCTCAAACCACTAAATGGTTTTACAACTCAGTTAACACACAGCTCAGACTGAGACAACAAAAATAAAGGCTGTTAGATAAAGTTGTGTAACTTCACCAGAACTCAGCAGTCTGTCTAACTGACTGACCCACACCTGCACCGCTTCATTTCCAGCCATCGACTGGATCCAGATCGACGCCAATTCCTCAGTGCTGCACGATGAGTTCATCGCACACAGAGTGGGTATGTATAACAGCGTATCTGATACCTGTTGCAGTGTGACCGGGTAGGTGTGAGAGCCGAACAGGCTGCTGTAACAGTCTGAGTGTTTCCTGTATCTTCAGGCCTCATACCCCTCACCAGCGACGACATCGTGGACAAAATGCAGTATTCCAGGGTAAGCAGACAGGAGTGTTCTTATCCATTTGTAGCACAATTACCCACAATTTCATCTTGTTCTTGTTACTCAAAGGTGTTTTATGAAAGCTTGTCTGTGCTGTCTGTACTCCATCTCTTCACCGGATGGCCCTCACTCTTGTTTATGCTGTTGTTTCTTCAAAAACTCCTCCTGACAGATCAGAGATGTTTCTGTACATCTGTAGGGATACTTTTCATAATCTGTCAGACACTGAAGGTTTCTAGACATGATTGACAGGTGCATGTGAGAACGTAAATGGCCAAATATAGAACAGTCCTGTGCATTTGCTGCTAATGTGTGGGCTTCGTGTGCCGCCTCCTGCCTGCTCCTTCGAGGCTTATCTGAACCACACGAGATGTGCTGGTCTGCTTTAACGCCACGATTCTCCTGCAGGACTGCACCTGCGAGGATTTCTGTCCCGAGTGTTCGGTGGAGCTCACCCTGGATGTTCGATGTAACGAGGACCAGACGCGTCATGTGACCTCACGTGACCTGCTGTCTAACAACCCCAGAGTCATCCCGGTGAGGCTTTTCTCCTGTTTCTGGAATCATTGAAGTGGACAGGAAGCAGAATGGAAGTTGACTGGTGCTTTGTGGTTTTCTAGGTGACTTCCAGGAGTCGAGACAACGATCCCAACGACTACGTCGAGCAAGACGGTAAGCTGCATTTCCGTGTAAACGGCAGCTGCTGAGGTCTCTGTGTGGTGCCTGTTTTAACATCACTACTTTAAACTTTTGAAATCCTCGTCCTCCTCACTGTTTCCACCTTTTCCCGTGATTCCGGACAGACATTTTACTGGTGAAGCTCCGTAAAGGTCAGGAGCTTCGGCTCAGAGCTTACGCTAAGAAAGGCTTCGGGAAGGAACACGCCAAGTGGAACCCCACAGCGGGGGTGTCCTTTGAGTATGACCCCGACAACGCACTGAGGCACACGGTTTATCCACGACCCGAGGAGTGGTACGTTTTCTTCTCAGTCTAAATATAACATGTTAAAGAATAATTATAATAAAAATAGTGATGAACCAACGCACTGATTTTCAGGCCGAAGAGTGAATACTCAGAGATCGAAGAGGATGAAGTTCAGGCCCCCTACGACCCCAACGGGAAGCCAGAAAGGTCAGCAAAGAGGTTCATGAGGTTTTCTCACCATTATGTCGCCCAGTGGGAAATTTACTAACTAACATGAGCCAGAAGGAAGGCAGCTCCGAGTCTTTGGATCCCTGAAACCAAACAAAGGTTTCCTGCTTGACTCGACTGTCGCGTTCACAATAGTTTTCCCCTGATATCACTTCCACTTTGCCCCACTCTCCTCACCTCTTGTGCACTCTCCGTTTCTTTGGATGGTGTACTGAGGTGAGCCTCTGGGGAGTTCTGCATCTTTTGGATAGTCATAACAATTTCCACCCAAATCCTTCACAAAGAAATGAGCCCACGGGCTTTTAGAGATGGCCGGGAGTTTTAAGTTGGTCCATTCAGATGTTGTCAATAAATAAGGGAAGCATCTGGTGCATGTGATCCTTCCCTTCCCTTATTTTAGCCTGGGCATATTTATTCTTGGGTTTTGATTTCATTTATTTTTGTGAGGGGGAATATTTGATGTGGCTCAGCTGATGCGATCAAAACGCAGATCATCATCACTGCATTCCTTGGAAAAATGAAAGAAGCAAAGATGAGCACATACTGTACTGCATGTGTGTTTTAGGCAGTAAATGTGTTCCAGTGGTGTTCAGTCTGTGGGGCTTAAATACAGGCTGAAGTTGAGTGGATGTGACTCTTCAGGCTCAGCTGACGTTACACTCTGCGCAGGTTCTATTACAACGTGGAGTCGTGCGGCTCTCTGCGACCGGAGACCATCGTCATGTCGGCGCTGGCTGTCCTCAAGAAGAAGCTGAGTGACCTCCAAACCCAGCTGAGCCACGAGATCCAGAACGACGTACTGATCATCAACTGAAGGACCTTCATCTCCACCGGGCCCATCTTCACGTGCTGCATCCACCCTTGACGCTGGCAGGATCTCCGATACTCGACCCATTCAAATGTGGGTTGTACAGCTTTGCTGGTCGTAATAAATTAATATTGTTTGTGAGCTTGTGAGGTCATTGTTTGATTTGGAGTTTGAGACTAATGCATATTGATCTCTGTGTAACTATAAACTGTTTGTTTTCCTTAAATGTTCCTTTTTAAATAAATATTTTCTGAAGGAACTCGTTTTTTTTTTTTTTTTCTTTTTTCTCATTAAGTATCCTTTTGATTTAATTTATCTAGACTGATAACTAACCTAGATAAGCTGATCTGCAGCCTGTGACTCTGATGAAAATATGATCTTTAAATACCAGATTCAGCTATATTTAAAAAGTTTAATCAAAGATGTCAAAGATAAACTAGCTCATAGGAATATATAAGTGATGGAATTTTATCTTTTTGCTGTCAGGTGCTTTGTGTTAAATCATATTTTTGTGTGTGTGCAGCTGAGTAATAATGTTTGGTTGTTATTAGCAGTTTTCTTCTGCATGTTATTTGGGAACCAACACTTTTTATCATAAACTTTAAACTTGGGTCAGTTCAAAGGTTTCTTTCCATTTAAAAAATCATTTTTATTTAACTTTATTGAGATCTGCTGAATCTTTTAATTTACAATCCTTTAAATTAAGTGTTTCAATTGTAACAGTGTAAGTAAATTTAGTATTATTTAAAATGCATTTTAATCTATTAATACCATAAATCTGCTGCTGTCACATTTACATTGAAACACTGCATGAAATATTCATCTTACTGCCAAAAGTATTCATTCGTCTGCCTTCACACTCATATGAACCTGAGTAACATCCCATAATTAATCCAACATGATGTCAGCCCACCCTTTGCAGCTATAAAGGTCAGGACTCTGCAGGACAGTCAAGTTCTTCCACACCAAACTGGCTCATCCATGTCTTTATGGAGCTGCTTTGTGCTCTGGTGTGCAGTCATGTTGGAACAGGAAGGGGCCATCCCCAAACTGTTCCACAGAGTTGGAGCATCAAATTGTCCCAAATGTCTTGGTCTGCTGAAGCATTAAGAGTTCCTTTCACTGGAACTAAGGGGCCGAGCCCAACTCCTGAAAAACACCCCCACACCATAACCCCCCCCCTCCACCAAACTTTACACAACCCAGACTCCTCCCTCAGATTGGCAGATGGAGCAGTGTGATTCATCCCTCCAGAGAACACGTCTCTGCTGCTCCAGAGTCCAGTGGCGGCGTGCTTTACACCACCTGGTGATGGAAGGCTTGGATGCAGCTGCCATAGAAACCCATTCATGAAGCTCTCACTGTTCTTGAGCTGATCTGAAGGCCACATGAAGGTTGGAGGTCTGTAGTGATTGACTCTGCAGAAAGTTGGTGACCTCTGCGCACTATGACCCTCAGCATCCTCTGACCCCACTCTGTGATTTTACGTGGCCTACCACTTCATGGCTGAGCTGCTGTCGTTCCCAATCGCTTCCACTTTGTTATAATCTCACTAATAGCTGACTGTGGAATATTTAGCAGTGACTGGACTCTGTGCACAGGTATCATCCTATCACGGTACCACGCTGGGATTCACTGAGCTCCTGAGAGCGACCCATTCTTTCACTGATGATAGTAGAAGCAGTCTGCATGCCTAGGTGCTGGTTTATACACCTGTGGAAGTGACTGGAACACCTGAACTCAGTGATCTGGATGCCTGAGTGAAGACTTTTAGCAATATAGTATATATATTATATAACATAGGCTACCATATTAGGCACCAAAATTACAACAGTAAATGCTAAATCAAAGGGTTTTCTTCCTTTAAGGGGACTTTTATTTTGAATGTTTCAAAATAAAAGGTTCTAGTGGCTTCATGCTGAGATCACCTTCTCAGATGGACTCGGGTCAGAGAAGCTCTCTGTGGACAAACCCTGTGGGACAGTCAGCTGACAGTCAACGGATGCTGGGAGGAGTGGTGGATGCTGGGAGGAGTGGACCTGGTAGAAAGGATGCTGTCGCGCGGGGGATGACGCGGTAGGATGTTTCTCTTTCGCTTGGGAAGGTCACGCCGAGCTTCTTTTTAGATTTGCAGGAATTTAAAGTTTCACTGATTAGCAGCCGGTATTCCGCTGAGTTTGAAATTAGCAGATTAGACTCACCAAAGTGTCTCGGATAGATGTTTAATTCGGCATAAATGTTTATCTACCCAGCAGCAATAAAAATGCAAGTTATTGGCTTTTAATCATAAGATACCTACAACGACGGCTCGTTTGAGCGAGAAAGTGTGACTGTGCATTAAATAAATAGCATGCATGCCGAATTATCCCAAATTGAACCAATAGCTCAGGGAAAGGCTAACATTGGCTCTTACTTTATGCTTACCGGTGCATACGGACGATAAAGCGCTAAACTGATAATCCAGTACAGCGATTTGGTTTGAATTCTTCTTCAAGGTGCAGCTTCATTTAAACGATCTGCTGATTTGCGCTCACTTCTGCACAGCCTGCATCATCGTTTCAAACATGACAAAGATTATACATGATAGAAAATGTTAACAAGTACTGTACTGTGCAAAAGTCTTGACTCACTCCGTATTTCTTTACATTTTGCTTCCATTGAGACAGAATTTGTTATTTTTTAGTGTCCTTGAGCAGCAGATCTCCAGCTGAAGGTCTTTCAGGGTTCTTTGGGCATTGGCTGCTTTTTTCACACGTTTTCAGTCCACTCTGTGTATCTGACCATTTTCAGAGGAACTTTTAAGCCACTTAACGCTGACCTCTGAATCATTAAAGCATGAAAAAGGCTCCTAACTCCTAACCTGTGTTGTGTCTTTGCAACTTAGTGAAGAACCCATTTAAACTAAGAATTGTTGAATAGTTGAATTTTATGAAAAATGTCAAAGATAACAGTTTGACAGGCAGAAAAAATTGTTGCACCACCGAGGTGATTCCCAGAGAGCCATCAGCCAAAAACAGTATATCTCAGTGTGCTGTGCAATGTGTCCTTAAAATATTAGATTAGACTGGACACATGGAGGACAAAAGAGGAAGTAGCAGGTGTGTCGTGTCCTTAAGAAACAGGAACAAATCCAGCACAGATCTGACAGGACCTGAGAGATGTATGTGGGCCTTCAGCTGATCCACCTGCTGCTCACTGAAGCCTCATCAGAGATGTTCTCAGGGGAAGGGCGGCTGTCAGGAAGCCATTCTTAAGGAAGGGAAACAGGGAGGAAAGGCTGGGGTATGTCACATTACACAAGGAGTGATGAATCCAAATTTTAAATCTTTGGTTCAAATCCACATTAGTATGTATGGAGGAGGTCAGGAGTGAGGTATAACGCTGAGTGTCTGTGTTGGAGGTCTTTTCAAACTTGGTGGAATTATGAATGCAGAAAAGTCCCATCAGATTTTGATCCACCATGTAACACCATCTGGAAGCATCTGATTGGCACTGGCTTCATTTTTCAGCACGACAATGATCCCAAACACACTGTCAATGCAGTAAAAACATATTGTGGTGTAAAAACAGAGTGGAACACCATCAGCTGTGGAGTGGTCTCTTCACAGTCTTACATTCTGTATTTCTGTGTGGGTTTGCACGTTTGCTGCGTTTCCCATTCTTCCAGGAAAATAAGAAATGAGGGGTGGCTCAAGACTTTTGCACAGCACTGTCTAACCTCGAGCTCTCTGGAGCAGGATGGATCATCACATAAGAAACAGTTCAGTCGGTAAATTGTGTTTCAAATTTGTTGCCAAGAAATTAAAAGAAAAAGCATTTTTAATGGAATTTGTAGAGTTTTATTTCTCACATGAAATACAATAAAAACATGACACTGTTTAATATTTATGTTCATACTTTATTATCTCAGTATTTCAGCTGAAGCATCTGACAGGAGAGTGATGGGAATCTGATCTGTGAGCGTTTCCTGGCTGTCACGGCGAACTCGAGCACCTCTGACCTTCAGCTCGGCGGACCGACCCTCAGACTTGGAGATGGCTGCGATGAGGAAGAGGTTCTCCTCCTCCTCAGTCGAAGAGGACAGTGCAAGCCTCCATGACAGTGCTCCCATTTGTGCCTCTGATCTAACCAGTGAAGAAGAACATCCGTATGCATCCCTGCTCTGGTAACCTCTCTGCTTGTTGTGGATTTAGCTGCAACATCTGTTTTTAAAGGAAAAATGCCCAGACGTCCGATTTGAACTTCATCTTGCTTTTACTAGAACTGCATCTAATTAATACATTTGTACAACACACTTGTTCGGCTGGCTAACATGCTTAAAACTAGCTAACAACATTGTCTTCTTCGCCTCTGCCCAAACGCGAGGCAACACCGCCATCTAGTGGGGAATCTAAATGCATATATTTGAAGGAAAAACACGTTCTGGAATAAATGAAATATGTTACATTAATATCTTTTATCAGTAAACTATTAACTAAATTATTGGTTCTGTGTGTTTAAATTAATTTGTAAAACACATTCAATAACCTCTCACATAACTAATTTGCACCTAAACCATTTGTTACTAAATATTCAACATCCTCCCCCCCAGAAGACAGTTTAAGCAATAATTTCAAAAGGATATAGTAGCTGAACTGGTCTTCTTAATGTTGTCCCAGTTGAAGTACGCACAGCGCAGGATCTGACTAGTCCAGCTCTTCCTGGGAACACTTCCATAATTAGTCCTGTTTTCCATGTTAGACGTGGCATCTTGTCATCTCCAATTAGAACTAGATCTCCTGTTTTGAGTTGCATTGGATTTGGGGTTTGACGAGTGTGTGCAGATCTGAGGTCCTGCAAATACTCCCTCCTCCATCGGTTCCAAAATTCATTTACAAGTCTGTGACGGTATTTCCATCTTCGGGTCAGCTCTTCTTTGTTTGCATTTGTTGTCTGACCTTCTGCAGAAAATGACTTTGGTGGTAAAGAGGTGAGTCTTTTCCCAATCAGGAAATGAGCTGGCGTCAGAGGTAGAGGTTCTTTCAAATCATTGTACACAAATGTGAGTGGTCTTGAGTTGATAGTGGCTTCTATTTCTGTCAATAGAGAAGTTAACTCTTCAAAACGCAAAGATGCTCTGCCCATGACTCTTTTGAGGCATCCCTTTACAGAACGCACTAATCTTTCCCAAAACCCGCCCCACCAAGCTGCTCTCTCCACAATAAATTTCCACTTGATTCCTCTTTCAGAAAAATATTCGAACAGCTCAGGCTCTTTCATAGCTTTCCACAGGTCCTTTAGATCTTGATCAGCCCGTTTGAAAGTTTTTGCATTGTCCGAGTAGATTATTCTGCATAGTCCCCTCCGTGAAACAAATCTTTTGAGTGCCAAGAGGAAACTTTCTGTTGATAGACTCGACACTAATTCAAGGTGCACTGCACGTGTCACTGCACAGGTGAAAAGTGCGACATACGCTTTCTCTGTAGTGTTCTTTGTCTTTACAAACAGTGAGCCTGCAAAGTCTACACCTGTGATTTCAAAGGGCGGTGCTTCCGTAACTCTGTCTTTGGGTAGAGGCGCAGCTGTTTGCTGTGCTGCTTTCACTTTGAATCTTTTACAGATAGTACAATCTGAAATACATTTTTTGACAAGCTGTCTTGCACGTGGAATCCAGTATTTCTCTCGCAGATGAACAAGAGTGTCTCTTACGCCTGAATGCATAACCTTTTTGTGACTGTATTCCATCAGAAGTCGTGCAAATCTGTGACTTGAGGGTAGCAACCATGGGTGTTGCTCACTGAAACTCATGTCCGATTGTTGCAGCCTTCCTCCTACACAGATTAAACCGTGCTCGTCCAGAAATGGTTTAAAGTCTCTCAATTTTGAGTTTTTGTTCACATTTTCTCCAGTTTTCAACTCTTTTATTTCCCTTTCAAAACTGCTAAGTTGTGCTTCACGTGTCCAGACCTTTTCAGCTTCTGATATTTCCTTTGCTGTTATTTCTCCAGCTTTTCTTTGATTTGAACGACAGTGGTGAAGAAATCTTTGAATCCATGCAGTTATTCTTAGAATAGTTTGTAGTTTGCTGTACCTTTCCAGTTGAAGCAATGGCTCAGATTCTACTCTTTCACTGTTACTGAGATGTACTGCGACTTGACTTGCCTTTAACTCCGCTTTAACCTCTTCTTCTGAAAACATGTTTTCTGTTGTCTCTGGCGGGGTGGTTTGATGCTCCCTTTCTTTCAAAAATTGTGGGCCTGACCACCAGAGCTCTTCTTCTTTCAGCCTTGTTGCAGACTGACCTCTTGTTGTGAGATCAGCTGGGTTAAGTTTCCCATTACAATGTGTCCATAGTTCCGGAGGTGTCAAAGTTTGTATCTCCATGACCCTGTTCGCAACAAACTGTTTCCATTTCTTTGATGAGCTGCGAATCCAATGGATCACTATCATGGAGTCTGACCACATTTTGAGTTGGCTGAGTTGCATATTTAGTGCATTCAAAAGGTTATTTGCCAACCTTGCTCCAATCAAGGCTCCCATTAATTCCAACCGTGGAAGTGTTATTGTTTTGATTGGTGCCACTCTTGACTTGGACGCTACCAGCGTGGTAACAGTCTCTTCTTCTGGTGTTTGTCCTTGCAGGTACGCAACTGTGCCATAGGCCCTTTCGCTTGCATCTGTGAAAACATGGAGAACTTGTGATTTACCTGACAGGTTTTCTGTTCCATACCACCTTGGAATGACTATTTGGTGGATCTGAGGAAGCTCCATGCACCACTGTTGCCATGCTTGTGAAAGGTCTGGAGGCAGCTCGTCATCCCAGCTCAGGCCCCTTCGCCACATTTCTTGAAACAAACATTTTACTCGAATAGTAAATGGCGTTAGGAATCCTATGGGATCAAAGATTCTGGCGGATGATCTCAAAACACTCCTCTTTGTGTTCTCTTTTCCTTTCAGAATGCTCATCAAGTGTTTGAGGTCAAATGCAAAGTCGTCTGTGTCCGGTCTCCACACCAAACCAAGTACCTTGAGCACAGCTCCATGTGCTTCTGTTTCTTGTGTAAAATCAAGGCTGCTGTTTGACCACTTAGTTTGCAGTTCATGGGAGTTTGTTGTCCACTTACACAGGTTCATGTTGGCAGCCGCCAATATCTCTCTCGCTCTTGTAGTAAGTTTGTATGCCTCTTCTGCATTGCTTGAACTAGCAATCAGATCATCCACATAAAATGAGTCTCTCATTAGCTTTACTGTATCTGGTTGGTCAGCTTGATATTTTTCTAGATGATGTCTGATTGTGGCTGCAAGTAAGAATGGACTTGAAGTTACTCCAAACACAACACGTGCCATTCTCATTATGCGTGTGTTGGTGCCTTCAGAATCTGGGGGTCCTGTAAACCACAAAAATCTCACAGCATTTCTGTCACTCTCAGTAATGGATATCTGCAGGAAAGCCTTTGTAATGTCTGCTGTGAAAGCTACTGAATTTTGTCTGAATCTGATTAAAATGCTTATGAGGTCAGCATTCAGGTTTGGGCCAGGTAATAAACAGTCATTTAAAGAAGAACAACCTTCTTCACGTGATGAAGCATCAAAAACTACCCTTAATTTGGTAGTTACCTTGTCCTCTCTGATTACAGCATGATGAGGCAAGTAGTATGTTACATTCTCTGCCTCTGCTGAATAGCTGCTCTCTGGCACATCTTCACATATTCCCTGCTCTTTGTATTCTTCTATTACATCATTGTATCTTTTGAACAGCGTTACATCAGATTTCAGTTTTCTTTTCAAGCTTTCAAACCTTTTCTCTGCAACCTTCTTGTTGTCTGCTAGCTTGGGTGTGTCTTGTCGCCATGGCAATGCAACTTCATACCGCTCATTTATGAATCTGACTGACCTGTCAAAGCTCTCTTGTGCTTTCTTGTCATCAGGTGTTTCCTCACCTTTGGTAGAAATTCCCAGTGACTCTATTTCCCAAAATGCTTTTAGCTGGTTTGAGATCTCCAATGAGTCTTCACTGAGTCCAATGTGCATACATGCTGCTTCATTCATACTGGACATGACAACTGGTCCTTGCACTACCCAGCCAAATCTGGTTTCAATAGCAACTAATGCATCTGACAGTCTTTCAGTTTTGCCTGTGACTATTTTCCAGTAGTAATCTGCTCCGATCAGTACTGACAGCTCTAAATCGTCCTTGTCTCCTGTTGACACATCTGCTACCGGTAGCCCTTTTTTCTCCAGCTGCTGTTGGATGTGTTTACTGGGTATTTTCATGACTGCAGTACACAGCTGCGGCGTTTGAACAGCTTCAATCTCAATTTCCTGATCTTTGTTTCTCACATTCTCCAGGACTAGTTTTATGACGTTGCATTTAGTGGTCACAGGGTTCTTAGAGCCAAACGTGTGCAGGTTCAGTGTTTCTTGTTTCACCACTGGCAGTTTTAAATCCTTCACTTGTTTCTCCTGAACAAAACTCCGTTGGCTTCCTCCATCAATCAAGCAACGCACAAGCTTCTTTCCACCGGGTCCTTCAATCCTCGCTCTCACAGTTTGCAACAATACTGTTTCACATTTTTCAGTCGGGTTTGCTGCGTGTGGAATGACTGACGAGACTACAGCATCACTTGTGTTCTCTGCAGCATCAGTGTTTTCTAACGGTTGTTCACCTTTGTCACACACTACCGCATGATGTCTCCTACCACAATCAGTGCATGTCACATTTTTCGATCTGCAGTCTCGAGCAAGATGTCTTGGTTTTAGGCATATAAAACACCTTCCTGCTTTCTTTAGCTTTTCCTTCCTGCTTGTGACTGTGTCTTCTGTGCACTGTTCTGACTTGTGGCTGGTACTGTTACAGAATATGCAACTGGGCACAAGGGGTGTATTTGAACTGCCTGTGTGGAGGGCTGCTGCTGATGGCACGTTAGCTCTTTTCCACTTATCTCTGCTTAAATCTGGTTTGCAGTGTTGTTTCTGCATGCCATGTGCATCTTTAAAAGTCTCGCTTGGTTTTGTCAAATGGGCAGCACGTTCTCTGCTTTCAACTTCTTGTTGCAAAAATTTAACAAGATCATCAACATCCCATGCTTGCCCGATATCTGTTTTGCGTGTATACTCAAGGGCAAGGTCATCAGGAATCATTTTGAGCAGTATGGGGCACAGTAAACCGCCATAACTATCTGACACAACACCTAAAGCTTCTAGGCTTCTTATTTGTACTTCAACATCATTAAAAAGTTGTCTCAAAGCGACAATGTCTGCGCTTCTTTTTACTGGGCTTAGATTCAGTAATTTAGACATATGCGCACTTACAATGAGATCTTTCCTTCCAAATCTTTGCTTAAGCATGTCTACTGCAGTATCATAGTTCGTGTCAGTTACCTTCAGCCCTGCAACAGCTCGTGCAGCTGGCCCGATGAGATATGACTTCAGGTAAGTGAATCTTTCAGTTTTGCTCAAGTCTGGGTTTCGGTGAATAGCGTTTTCGAACTGGTCCCAAAACTCTTGCCACATGCATACTTCTCCATTGTATTTGCTTATTGAGAGCTTGGGTAGTTTTACAGAGGGTCTGCTTGCTGTTGACCGTGTACTTGCGTCACTCAGTCGTTGTGGACGCGTTTCTATGGCAGCGTCCCCTCCCGGTTCAAGTTGTTGTATGGCAGCCCTTTCAATCGCTCTCTCCGCTCGCGTGCGCCATAAGCTCGTGTTGTCTTGATACTCCATTGTCCTCATCAAGTCCGCATCTAACTCCTCCAATGCGATCTCCTGCTCTATACCGGGTTCAATATCTTGCAGGCTTTTCTCCTTCTGCGATAACATGGCTAACAGCTCTTGCAAATGATCACTGTTCACATTACTTTTACTTGTTTCATCCTGAATATTTTGCAGCAGCTTCGTAACGGACGCCCGCAGCACAGTCCGCTTCTGTTTTAACCTTTGTAGTCGCTCCGTCATTTTTTCCTTTTCGTTTGTCGTTGTTACAGCTATCGGCTTGATCCCAACAAAGATCCTTTTTCACACGTCCTGTCCCGGGTTTCGGCACCAAAAAAATGTTGTGGATTTAGCTGCAACATCTGTTTTTAAAGGAAAAATGCCCAGACGTCCGATTTGAACTTCATCTTGCTTTTACTAGAACTGCATCTAATTAATACATTTGTACAACACACTTGTTCGGCTGGCTAACATGCTTAAAACTAGCTAACAACATTGTCTTCTTCGCCTCTGCCCAAACGCGAGGCAACACCGCCATCTAGTGGGGAATCTAAATGCATATATTTGAAGGAAAAACACGTTCTGGAATAAATGAAATATGTTACATTAATATCTTTTATCAGTAAACTATTAACTAAATTATTGGTTCTGTGTGTTTAAATTAATTTGTAAAACACATTCAATAACCTCTCACATAACTAATTTGCACCTAAACCATTTGTTACTAAATATTCAACACTGCTGCCACAGCCCTCACCTGTGGATGAAGTCTCAGATATTTTACTCAAATTTTTAAAAAGCCCCAAAATGTTGGGTGTTAACCCCCCTAAAAAAATCCATTACACAGAGTGCAGTCATATCAGAGCTGATAGGATAATATTTACTTACAAAAATAAGCCCAAAGATGATGAGAATGTGTTTTTGTGCAGCTGCCACAGCGTCCAAGACTCCCTGCTGAGCTCCAACAGCAGCTTCACCGGATACAGAGGCATCCTCAACTGGATCATCATCCTGCTGGTCGGTTTTCCAGCCCCTCCTTCTGATTTCTGAGTTATAAAAGCGCTTACATTTGGACTTATTTACTATATGTATGTCCTTCTGATTTTCAAGGTCCTGACTCATGCTCACCTGTTCCTGGAGAATTTCATACAGTGAGTATAAATGGCTGCTCGACTTTTTTTGGGCCTGAATTTTCATATGTGGTGGATTTAATTTCACTGTTTCTGTTTTCTGCCCATCCTGTGCACACGTGACTGAAAACAGTGATTTGTGAAATCATAAGTGAATAAAATGAAGAACTGCACTCAGCATTCTGTATCACAATGAGAGTTAAAGTTGCATCGATCACAGTTTTAGTGCATGAGGGGAAAAAAGGACAGCGGTGTAACTTTCTGTGACCTGACCATGTGGAGTGCACCATCGTTGATTAAAAACTCAATAATTTCACTCTTCGTGACTCACCACATGATTCAGGCCTGTGAAACAGGTTGTTGTGAGTTAGCTGCATGTTTGAGGGCTTTATTGGAGCAGACTGTACAGTAGCTGCGTGTGAATCAGGTATATTTGTTTGCCCCTTGATGAGATTCACTTGGTGAAATTGAGCTCGACACCCGATGTTGGTTACAAACAATGCGAACACTGTAAGCTGCAAACAAATGTGAACAATTCTTTAGTTATCTTGAAAATACAAATTTATAATCTATCTAATGATTAATGTGTACTGCTCAAAAAAACACTGAAAGCACATCAGATCTCAATGGGATAAAAAATCATGCTGGATCTCTGTATTGATATGGGCTCGTTAGGAATGAAAGGATCCCACATTGTTTGATGGAAATTAAAAAGTATCACTCTACAGAGGCTGAATTCAGAGACACCCCAAAATCAAAGTGACAAAATGATGCAGCTGATCTGTTTTGCCAAAATGTAATTGCAGCAGCTCAAAATGGTACTCAGTAGTTTGTCTGACATCATCGGGGATGATGGATGTGTCCTGGAGGATCTCCTCCCAGATCACTGAGCTCCTGGACAGTCTGAGGTGCAACCTGGCAGTGTTGGATGGACCAAAACATAATGTCCCAGAGGTGTTCTGTTGGATTTAGGTCAGGGGAGTGTGGGGGCCAGTCAGTGGTATCAGTTCCTTCATCCTCAGTAAACTGCCTGCATACTCTCACCACATGAGGCACCAGGAGGAACCAAAACCCACTGCACCAGCGTGGGTCTGACAGCTCCAAGGATTTCATCCTGATACCTGATGGCAGTCCGGGTGGTGTTGCCTAGCCTGTGTGTCCCTCTGTGGATATGCCTCCCCAGACATCAGTGACCCACCACCAAACCGGTCATGCTGAACAATGTTACAGGCAGCATAACGTTCTCCACGACTTCTCCAGACTGTTTCACATCTGTCGTTTTGTAGCTCTGCAGAGCTCATCCTGCTCCTCCTGCACAAAGTAGCAGATCCCGGTCCTGCTGATGGGTTAAGGACCTTCTCCGGCCCTGTCCAGCTCTCCAGCTCTGCCTGTCTCCTGGAATCTCCTCCATGCTCTGAGACTGTGCTGGGAGACACAGCAAACCCTGCAAACCTTTGCAGCTTAGAAACGACTAAAAAACAGCTTTAAATTTTTGAAGCTTTGGCAAACAGAAACTATTGTAAGCAGTTTCTACATAATGTGACTGAACAGTGGAGGCTGCAGATTTCCACTGAGCGCTCCTTCAGCTGTTTATGATGCTTGAACACGTGTCTAAGGATACAATGACTCCTGCTGGGTTTATGATGTGACTCTTCTGTGACAACAAATCTCAGAGACGGCTTTGATGAAACTCTCATGAGGTTCTGTTGAAGCATTTTGCCGTCCACAGACCTGCAGAGCCTTTACATTTGTCTCCAGGTATTTGTAACCATCGCTGGTCATCGCTGTCCAAAGACTTCCCCTGTAATAAAGTTAGATATCTGTAAAACTGCTCACCTACAAATAAGCTTCTTTTTTATTTTAAATTCTCTACCTTATGATTTTTTTTTAAACCATGGTGGTTTCATGCTTAGGAAATTTCCCACATGGTCTCTAAAAAGGACTTCAAATTTTGGGCATCATCTAATCTAAAGTCTATGTGCTAGCTTGGCGTAGAGACATTTTCAGACATTTCTAAATTTTAGTATTCATTGCAGCATTTCATCCAGAATTAATGAGCTCCCGTGCTTCCATAAAGACATTTGGCTTTGTTTTCCTCTTCCCGACAGATATGGATTTTTGATAGATGTCCAGAAAGTTTGGGGGCATCTGATTGAGGACAACTGCAACTGGTCGTCAGTCGTTCTCATTCTGGGTGAGAAACTATTTGTAGGACTGCAGCAGAGATACAAACGCATGCTGAATGATATGAGCTGACTTTAGATTAGCCTTGGGAAGGGAATGTGTGGCTCCAGCAGCAAACTTGTTGTTGAGAACCAACAAAATGTTTCTTCCAGCTGCCAACATGTTTGCTCTGGTAGCTTTGCTCCTGGAGAGCTCCCAGGAAAAGGTGAGAGCTGCTTTTCCTCTTTTAGATCCATAATGTTGTGGATGAAAGTGTACCAGTTGTGTTATTATCAGGTCAAAATATAAATTTGTTTGTCAGGCGATGCTGTCTGCCACCAACACTCATCGGTTACACCTCACTAATTTGGGGTTGCTGGTTCTATTTCCTGCTGCAGTCCTCATGTGTGAGCCCACAATGTCAACAGGTAACAACTTTAAATGTGTGCACCATCATTGCATCATATTTACTGTAATGAGTTCCTTTGCAGTATACGCTCATCGGCCACTTCATTAGGTACACGTCACTGGTAGCAGGTAGGACGTCCTTTTACCTTCAGAACTTTCTCAGGTCTTCGTGGCGTGGCTTTATAATCTTTATAAGACTTTATAATCATCACTGCTCCCAACAAAAACCACAATAACCTACACAATGTAGGATAATATATAATATACTGTAAATAGTCCGGCCTGTTAAGGTTCAACACACAGGCACATCATGTACATTGTATATAGTGTTATTATTAGTAGTATTAAGGTTAATCTTGTTTGTTGATTTTATATATATTTATATTCTTTTCTTAATAGTGTGAATTATTATATTTTTATTTATATTTATAATAACTGCGGCTGCTGTTACACCCAAATTTCCCCTCTGTGGGACAATAAAGGCTGTTTCTTCTTCTTCTTCTTCTTTAACAAGGTGCTCCAAACATCCCTCAGAGATTTTGGTCCATATATTAACACAATAGTGTCACACAGTTGCTGCAGATTTGTCAGTTGCGTGTCTGTGATGTTTACCCCCCCATTCCACCACATCCCAAAGGTGTTGTGTTGGACTGAGATCTGGTGACTGTGTCACGTTCAGGAAACCAGTTTGCGATGATTCGAACTTTGTGACCTGCGTAGTCCTGCGACAGGCTGGCGACCTGTACAGGGTGTACCCTGCCTCTCACCCTGCAGCAGTTGGGAACTGTTGATGCAAGGCAGGATGGAGCCATGTTTTCATGCTGTTTATGCCACATTCTGACCTTCCATCTGAATGTTGCAGCAGAAATGGAGACTCATCAGATCAGGAAACGTTTTTCCAATCTTCTGTTTCCCGTTTTTGGTGAGCCCATGAGAAGCGTACCCTCAGTTTCCTGTTCTTAGCTGACAGGAGTGGGATCCTGTGTGGTCTTCTGCTCAATGTGTTCTGCATTCAGAGATGCTCTTCTGCATATCGTGGTTGTAACAAGTGGTTATTTGAGGTTCCAGCGAACTGCTGCTCACTGGATATTTTCAGACCTTTCTCTGTGTGGGAAAATCCACCAGTTTCTGAAACACCCAGACCCGCCTGTCTGGCATTAACAGCCACGCCACATTCATTTTTGTTCCCTGTTCTGATGCTCGGTTTGAACTTCAGCACGCCATCATGACCATGTCTGCTTGGCTAAATGTGTTGTGTTGCCACTGGTTGATTGGATATTTGTGTTAATGAGCAGTTGAACAGGTGCAGCTAACAAAGAGGCCGGTGAGTGTATTTATTTAGGCAGTTCTCCTCCAACAGTTGGTCTGCTGGTTGGGTCCAATTAGAACACACCCAGCAAAGGTGAACGCTCTGCAGGTAGATACTACGGAAAAGAAAGGTGTGAATTTTTTACATCCCCTCTGGCAGCTGCGTATCGTATGTGACAGACCTTTATTCACTGCTCACAGTCGCACTGGTGGAACTGATTCAATATTCAAGATTCAAGATTCAAGAAGTTTATTGTCATGTACACCGCAAAACACTGTGGTTATGCTGAGCAATGAAATTCTTACTTGCGACTGCTTTACAAACAATTGAAATAAGCAACTAAGTTAAAATAAAATTTAAGAACTGATGATGCCTGGCTTAAGCCATGACACCAAACCAGGAAGTGTGATGTAAACATCTGTGCTTATTATCTTCTGAAACGTGTCAGTGTCTGCTGTGAAAAGGCTGTTTGTGTTTTATTGTCCACCAGGTGGCGCTTTTCTCTCTCTCTTGTTCTACACTGTTCTGGGGATGAAGCTTTACTCATACCAGGAAACTAATCGCTGGTACCGTCTGGCTCATTTAGGTATCTCTCCATCACTAAAGTTTTCATTGACCCCGCCTTAGAAGAACAACAATTACTACAAATTTTTTTATTATTTTTTTAGGTAAAGACCAGAATGGACCTGAACCACAAAAAGACCACAATGAGCATCTGACATTCAGAGGTAACACCTGCTTAATTTCATGAAAGCGACGCACAGCAAAGCATTCCTCTGTTTTTGACTCTGTCTTTATTTTCTCAGATCTCTACTATTTCCTCCTCGCACCCACTCTGTGCTACCAGAGAGGCTTCCCGCGCACTCCCAAAGTCCGCATTAACAAGCTGCTGCACAGACTGCTGGAGATGGTGAGCTTTCTGCTGTGTGGGAAAGGAAAATATAAGCTCTTAATGGTGCTATCTTGGGTGACCCTCAATTTTCTCATTATAAGTCTATGACTGAGCGCTCCCATGACGGTCTTCATCCTCTGTTGGCATGGTAACACTAAGGGTGCTCAGAAAATTTTGCTGAAATTGAAAACTTTTTCTTGCCTAGTGAGCTTCAGGCCCTCCAATCAGACCATCTCTGCACCTCCAGTGACTGGAGCTGCTATATTTATAGTCCTGAACAGTGAAAATGTGATTCTGGGATGCAGAGAGACACTGGAGGGGATTTTGTGTGTCTTTGTGTGTGTGTGTGTGTGTGTGTGTGTGTGTGTGTGTGTGTGTGTGTGTGTGTGTGTGTGTGTGTGTGTACCCACTGATGTCATAGTGTTTGTAGTTATCTCTGGTTTCTTGATTGATTCTGATTTTTTAAGGACTGATGTCTGACAGCTAAGACTGATCACAGTGTTTTCCCTCCAGGACAATAAAATGTAATCACTGCATTTTCTACTTCCAGGTGGTTGTTGTCCAGATCATGGTCGGCATTGTGCAGCAGGTACAGCATCACTATTATATTCATGTGCACACCTCTTGGGGTGTCTGGGGCCGTGAAGGCGTGTTTCACTCAGGGGCTGATGGGGGGATGTGTGTAAATTAGAAGTAGAATTGATGATATCTACTGTAAAATGTGCTTTGCTCACGCATGTTTTCTTATCCCTAAAATGCTCATGTGGGTTGGTATCTCAGAAGTTGGGTCAGCACCTTTGGCTCTTTATCATGTTCCTCAACCTGTTCCTGTGCAGTTTTCTTGGTGTGCTGGGACACGCTGCCCTGCTCGGGAGACTGTTGCTGTCAGGGAGTGCTGTTATTGCAACATGTTTTGCATCAAACTGAAATCAGAGCCTTCGACTGGCCTCTCTGCATTTGATGTTGTGTCTATAAATCAGTAAAATCTGCAGCTGGTTTTTCTTGAAGCAGTGAGTCGTGGAAATTGATGCATGTTTTAGACTAGTGATGGGTCGGTCGTGAACAAGTCCCAAAGTCTGGGGCACGGCCCCCTGGTGGGCTGCAAGGTACTGCAGGGGGGGCCACAGTAATAGAAATTCAGTTTGAAATTACTCACACATATGTACAGATATATATTAATATAAATGTATTCATTTATATAAAAACTGAATTCAAACTGGTAACAGGAGGTGGTTAGTTTGTGATATTACTCATTACTCTGACCTAAATGTACTGCTCTTGTGTTGAAGTTTGTGTCCCAGTGGGTCACATGTTGGCATTAGTACTTTGCAATTTACAGCCAACAGTCTGTGTTGTTTATGTTTTTTTTTTTTTTAAATACAGTTTTCAAGGAAAATCTCTTTCATTACTTTCTCTTGTATTTTGATGAGAGTGAAGATTTAAGATTGGGTGGGCCCCGTCGACTTTGGGAATGGCTGCTTTAGACTGTTATTTACTTTAGGATCCAGTTTAAATTTCATGACTCTTGAATCTTTTTATTTTCTCCTAGTGGATTGAGCCCATGTTCCGGAGATCAGAAATCTCATTCTCTGTAAGTGAAACACAATCCCAGCTGTGAACGTTAGAACCAGGCCGGCCTCCACCCCGATGAATCCACTGTTCTTTCTCCTTGTTTACTTGTATCCAGAGCATGGCCATCACTACGAGAGTGGAGCACCTCGTGGGACTGGTGGTTAGTGACTTTGGATTCCTTTAAATGTTTTCTTTTGTCCTTGTCCATAATAATTAGAGAGAGCAGTCTGTATGTGTGGTATATTGGTATTGCTAACACATATTTTCTTGTCAGGCACCGACGCACTTCCTCTGGCTCCTCTTCTTCTTCCTGAGCCATTCCTACCTGAACTTCTGTGCAGAACTGCTGCGCTTCGGCGATCGCCATTTTTACGGAGACTGGTGGTCAGTTGCACGGAGCTGTTACTGTGAACTGTGTCGTTCTCTCGCAGCAGTGTTGCAGGATGATTGCAGTTTGTTTTGTTCACAGGAACGCCAGAACTTTGATTGCTTTCTGGAAGAACTGGAATATTCCCTTTCAGAAGTGGTGTCACAGGTACTATGTTCATAATTTGGCCTGAGTGCTTGAATTTGACCACAGATTTTACTCATTTGACATCTGAGTGTTTTGTTTACATGATTTTCTTTTCATGCATAAAAAGACACATATACATATGGCTGGTGGAGAGGAATGTTTCTCCATCACATGCTGAGTTGCTGGTCTTCCTGATGTCTGCTGCTCTTTGTGAGGTATGGTCTGCTCTTTCTAACATGTTTGGAAAGGTGATTTGATGCTTCCTTTCTTACCTCCTTTAGCACAGGATACAGTGGACCATTGCTAATGGGTGTAGCTGATTTTACCTTATTGTTCTTGTTCCTAAAACATCATATTAATGTTGCTACAGGACCATCATTGCAGCCACAGACTGGAGGGCTTGAATTTCAGTGCACAGGCACAATCGAACCGAGTCCTATAAATCTAGCACTTAATATGCGGGAAATCCTGCACCAGTTACAGCAGTCTAATAATGTTCAGCCCAAGTTTGTGCAGAAATAAGCAGACATGCTGCAAAGGTGAACCAGTGTTCAGTGGCCACCCCTGCTGCCCAGGTTTAAGCACTGGGCGATGTATCTGTGATGATTGTAGTCCGTCGGTGGGACATTGTAGTTTCACCCCAGCAGACCCACATCACAAACATCCACCGTCACTTTATTAAGTAGTTTTTTTCTGGAGTCAGATTCTCAGAGCATTCCTGTGAAATCTGATCCAAATCTCCCCTTGACTCATAATATATCATAATATGTTTTTTCCATTGAGGCCAAGGAAACGAGATGAGGAAAATATGAGTCTTTTTTATGTCATCGATGGAGCGTGTCCTGTTGTAAAACCTTAATGGATCAGTCAGCATGCATAAGCAGGATGCTAGAGATTTATGAACAAACTTGGCTTCCTTATAGGAAAACCCAAAGGACATAAGTGTTGCTGTCTGTACAGCTTATTGTGAAAAGTAGAAAAAATGGGGGGCTTCTGCCTAGAAGCAGATGTAATTATATAGGCCTATCGTGCAGGTGCCCCCTGCTGCAGGACCAGGTGAACTGCAGCCTGTAGCTTTAGGATCATCTCTGACAATACTAATGAGCTGCGATGGCTTCTCTCCCACACAGTGTATGATTGCTCTGCCCCTGCACAGCTGCCGTCTGTGGATCTTCCTCCTGATGGTGTTTGAGGTGAGAATACTGAACCAGTGGCAGCTGCTGCTGATTTACCTGTGTGGGGATCCAGCTCAGTCGTTCATGTACGGTACACCCTGCTGCACTCTTTTACTGGGGTTAGAGATCTGCCACTGTGGAAACATGCACGCTGCAAATGGAGACACACTGAAATCTTAACCCAGTGTGCTTTAGTGTTGTGATCATTATCTTTGTCATCTGACGTGATGCATTATGTTGTCAGAATTGCCGTATTTCTTGAGCTAACACCACCTCCCCTCCTTCCAGCTCTTGGTTGCGGTATTCCTCGGAGACTATTTCCAGGGAAACTATGGCAACGGTTTAGTGTGGCTGCTGCTCCTGCTGGGCCCTCCTCTAGCTGTGACCACTTACTTTCACGACCACTACATCCGCCTCCATCTTATCCATCACCATCGCCCGTCACCCTCACCGCTGACATCAGACCGCAGAGTTCACTGACTGCGAGAAGAGTCTCGCAGATATTCCTACACTACACTTACATTTATGACTGGATTCAGCTGTGAACCAAAGCTGTACATGCCTGAAATGTTTGGGGGGGGTATAGTCTTAGTATAGTAGACTAAACCTGAATTATGCTCCTACACTTTCACCTCATGCAGATGTTCATGGAATAAATGACTGTTTTGTGAGGTTTCTTTGTTTGAGTTGTTCATTCATGCTTTCTGATTGCGGTCCACAGAGCGAGGCTGCTACAGTCAGAGTTAGTAAGGTCTTCCTGATGTGACCATTTCTGCTATAAACATGTGATTCAGAAGATAAGGTTGCTGCTGGGATCTCGCCACATCAGCGTGCGGTTAGGAGGCCCTCATTTAGATACGTTTACTGTAAGCCTTGTGGACACGGTCCAGTCAAGAAATACAGGGAATGATTTACTGCGTATGTACCTCCCAAAGTCCAGTTTGAACAGGCCTGAATTCCTGTTGAGTGCCCCAGGCTGTTCCCATCGGTTTTAACATTTGATATCAGGTGATTATGGAAGCTTACCACTTCTCTGCTTTGGACAAATATCAATGAGTTGCAGCAAATTCTAAACCCTGTAAAAGAGCTTTTTTTTGGTGTGTGTGTGTGTATGTGTGTGTGTGTGGGGGGGTCACTGTCTTTTTTGGCCCAAACCAAAACTAACCTAAAGAAATCTGAGGATGTCAACAGCCTGTGCGTCATCTGCTGGGATAAGATGGGGAATGCTAAGAAGTGGGACTCTAGCTCGAGGGGGAAAAGAACTATTTCAGAAGGTTTATTTTGTGGTTTTTAAATTTATTTCTGCTGTTTTTACTCTCACAGTGTTTCTATTTTCATTGCACTGAGCATGGAAAAGTCACCAGAATTTCCTGTGGGATTAACAATGTTCTTATTTTATCTTAAAAGAGCACTCAGTCTAAAGAAGATATGAAAAATGGCATCTCAAAACCTTGTAATGTGCAGCTCTTACAAATGCCTATGCAATTAGGTCAGGGCCCTGCAATGCAAAGCCAGGCCAACATACCCACTTACCCCTACATCAGCAATCAGGATAAACGGTCACACAAAGGTGGTGAGCCAACCCAGGCTGGCTATGAGCAGCAGCTGACCAATCACAGACACCGACAGCTGCTGCACATCTGTCAGTCCTGTGACAGGAAAAGCGCTGTACAGTATTAAAAGGGCTGTTTGAAGCCAGGAAGGAATGTCGGCAAAGCGGCTGTGTAGTTACCGGACTTTTCAACATCACAGCTCCATCACTGAGACGTGAGAATCTGATGGATTTTCCTCCATTAATGTTTCGATGTGGAAACATTTTATTCTTTATTCTTTGAGCTGCAGCCCCGGTGCTGTTAAACAGTGTGAAGAATAAATGTAACAGAATTTAAAAGCATCTACAAAGTTTCTCTTTACTTGACGATCATCTGTAAGAAATGATTTTATTGTTCAATAAACCTTAATTTATGTGTACTTTTGGTCTTTTAATCACATTTGCATGTCAGCCTGCATTCATTTTATTTTTTGCTGGCAGTAGACAATCACAAATTTTACCTTAAGTATGAATTTTTTACAAATATATGCAACAACTGAGCAGTAGTACAGTACTAAGTACTGATCTGCTGCTGGAACAGCAGCTGCTACAACAAAAAACACACCAGTGATACCAGTTTAATCAATAAATTGCCTTTCACTTGATCTGCTGGCAAACTGAAGGGATTTCCACGTCTCCTTCATCAGGCTGTGAGACAGGAAGCTTCAGTGTTTAAATGAGTCCAGCTAAAAGTTTCAGAGCTGTGACGTGCAGCCGTCACCTCAGAAATAAACAGCAGCACTAAGAAGTAAAATAATGAACTCAAACTAAAATGTTGGTTTTGTCGAGGCAGCCAATGCAAAGAAAGCTCGATGGTGCTGAATTTCATTCGGAGTACCTCTCAGATCGTTGCAGCTCCACAGCAGTGACTTGTTCAGGCTCTTGTTTTCAAATGAAACCATCTCAGTTCCTCACCCTCATCTCGTCTCCCCGTCTTAGATCCCAGGTGCCTCTACCGGCGTTCCCATCAGTTAATCTGAGCTAACATTTACCTTCTGAAAGGAATCCTGCTCGTCTCCAACACTCTCATCTGATCCAACGTACAATCAGCTCACAAACATGTATTCTGTTAGCACGAGCATTTCTCTCACATGCATTCACACATCTAACACTCTTCTTGATCGATCAGCTTCATGAGCAGGGACCCATTTTTTCCTCTTTTTTTTTTTTTTTTTGCCTTTTGTCAGGTGTGGGATATGATCACAGTATGGTGATGCTCATAATTTCACCATTATTTTACAGCATTTTGACATGAAGGATGTTTACCTGTGCATCATTTAAATATGCAGAGGTGTATACATTTGGACAGCATGGAAAGGACTAACCAAGGAGTGAAATCTAACACACACCCAACTCAAAACCTTGTCACAGCACAGTTTGCTCCCAGTTCATCAGCTGCATCTGCAAAAATGCCAAAGATAAAATAGACTGACAGGCATAAAATTGTATTTTTGCAACAACAAGGTGATTTCTAGAAAACTGTTGGCATATCTCAGCATGGTGTGTGCACTGTGTCCTTCACAAAATTGAACAAAAATAAATAATAATATATTATTATTGCTGAAGACCAGATTATTATGTCCTGTTAAGTAAAACCTTAGAACTGAAAGAGGATGTTCTTTCATTTTACCTTGACTGTATTTATCACAGGAAAATAAAGACAAAAAAGAAAAAGCAGGGAAATTAAATACAGGATAGTTGGCCACTTTTTAAAGAGGCCTGTTATCTCTGTGGGTCTCCACAGCGGGTGGCTCCACATGTTTCGCAGACACCGGATGCCCTTCCTGACACAACCCCAAAGGGGTTTGTGTCTTCAACTGGGATCAAACCGGGGATCTTTCAATTGTTATGTGAAGTTGTAAACTACACTATGGAGCCACTCAAATGTATTTTTTAAAATAGATACATGCATTTGCTTTCTTCATTGTATATTTGATTGATTTTCCATGATTTGTAAGAGAGCATCTCTAACAGAGGCTTGCAAAAATGGATAAGGTACAAAAGTGAAACTTATTTATAAATTCACATTTGTTTGATTAAATTATTTACACATGGTAAAACTTCCATACTTCCTCTGATTTTGTTTGATTAATTAAGACTTGTTTATTCTGTTTATTTTATGTATAATTTCCAAAATAATACAGCTACTGTGTGGATAATTCGGTCTGTCTTCTCACAAAGTGAAATATAATAATACAAAAAAATATATAACTGAACTGCGTGCTGTTTATTATTGTTTACGACCCACAATCCTTTGTGCAACGAGAACGCCGTACCCTGGGTCACGTGGTGCTGTCACTGAGGCGGAAATGAAAGTTCACTAGCGATAGCGGCGGAGCACAGCTGAAAAAGGTACGTCCAGGATCACAAATAAACCTAAACTGTTATCGTGTCAATACATGTACGCTGTTCTGAGGAGAACCGTGAGGCTGTGGGTGAGGCTTTGCTTGCTGTCAGCTGATTAGACCGGGTTTTATCCACATGTCCTTTAATAAAATCCCTCCCAAGAAGCTCGCTGGCTAGCTGTTAGCTTCTGCTAGTCAAGCTGGCGGGATTTAGGTTCGCCAGAGCGGACATTTGTTGGCTTTCCTTTCGAAATAGATGCGAGTGACACTCCAACACGGTCGTTGGCGTTTTACTCACATTTGTTTCGAGAATGTGTGTGGCTGTAAACAGTTTGGAGACCTTTGCTGGCTTTTTTTCTTGAGTTAAATTCGCCTGAGTTGTCCGATAAGCCACTGAAACCTGCTAATTCTAAACGTTGGCGCTATACCTGTCAAATATAAAATTGTAATTTTACGGTTTGTATTTTCCATTAGTTTTAGGACAAAACACGGGGATTTTCGACATTTACATCCTGCTGATAAACGTATTCATCTGCTTCTTTGTGTGTCCGCTGCTTTCAACGCTTTGAGAAAAATAGAAAAACAAACAGGAAATTTTATTTTGAAAAGCTGACCAGAAGCGTAAACGTTTTGTTTGGCTCTCGTTGACGGTGATGCACAGAAATACCTTGATCACCTTCCGCGTTTGTATCGGGTGCGCAGCGGCCAGAGGTATTTGATATAAAAGAGTTTGTCCGGGCCAGTCAAACCTTTATTAGCTCTTATGAAGCTGAGCCGGCTGCCAGTCAGCCTGCTGGGGCGAAGAGACGCTGCGCAGCCTCCAGCTTCTTTCGCAAGGTTGACGGAGGATGCTGTGCTTTTTGTTTTGATAGCGCTCATCTGTCTGTCCGCAGACCTCAGGTGGATGTTGAGGCTATCCAACACCCGCTGAGTCCATCAGACTCGGATCAGGTCACCTCTGGCTGGGTTTTGTCTGGGTTGCGGGTGCGATGCCTGAAGCAGTCACCTTCAAAATGAGGATTTCACCCCCCCCTTAAGCAGTGTTAGGGTTAGGCTGTTTTTCAGTATCAGCATACTTTCAGACCAGAGTTCAGCTGTGCTCTGTACTGACTTTGCAGTGCTTTAAATTCAGCAGAGTGCTCTGACTTTCCTCAAGGTGATGTTGCTGGGGTTTGATGAAAGTCGTGGCTTTTCCCTTAATATGTGACAGGGAGACAGATTGCTCCGGTAATGGAAATTCTTTAAGCTACTCAGTACACCTTTAATCGACTTTGTATAAGGTTTGCTCTGATATTATGATCAGTAGCTAACAGCTTATAGATCACACTCTCTTAAGAGTATAAAATAGTTAAAACCAGCTCCACCTTGGGCTGGGTGATGTCGCTTTTTTCATTTATCAGTATTGTCATCGTCCCCTGTGACATATATCAGCATAAAAACACTCCAGTTTAAGGTTATTAGTGGAACAAGGTTTTAAATCACACAGCATTATTACAGCATCCCTGAATCCCTGTGCAAACACACAGCTGTTAAATGATGATACTGTATGAGGACTCCTGACTGTATCCCGGTTCTATAGAGCCAAATTCCCAGTGAATGTGCTCTGATTCATGCGTGTTTCTGGAAGTGTGATCAGGTATGAGCTCTTGCATTAACCAGCAGCATTCTGGCTGTTTCAGTATATATTAATTTTACATGAGTGAGCCTTTTATATAGTTGCATTGCCTCATGGCTTCTGCCAGATTACAGTGTTTCCCGCAGATCTCTATTTGTGGCGTGTGTGTGTGAGTGTGTGCGCGTGTGTGCACATGCTTGCAAAAGGCACTTTCCCCATTTCAGAATTTCCTCAGTATCCTGTGACAGTTAAATAACTGAGTGATAGAATCGACTGGCTCGAGTGAGATCCACCTCCACTGTCTCGGGCCGGAGCCGGAGCCGGTAATCCCTGTTGTGCTCTGCAGCCTCGGGGAGCTTGCTGTAGTACCACGTGAATGAACCAGTTCTCCAAAGCGAGGAAAAACACCAGTACCATCATCATCTCACTTGGTACCATAGTCATTTCTTAAAACCAAAAAGACGCTGCTCTCTTGGTCGCAGCTTATTCTGTTGCATCTTTGGCTTCTTCATCGTCTGGCCCTCCCTGCTGCTTGTGAGTCTCTCCAGTCTTTTAAAAGACTGTTGTGCTACCTGGCTAGCTAGCATAACTTCCATTGGTGGAAACTTTATAAATGTGCAGTTGTAGGTGTTGTAATTTTCTGCCATGTTTGTCCTGTTTGGATTGTAATTTGTTGTCTTACATGAGTAGCCCACCTGAGCACCTGAGAGCAGGACTGTCTGCTGCTATGAAAGATGTTTGTTTTTTTTGTTTTTTTTTGGGGGGGGGGCACTTATCACTCCCCTGGAATGAGTGTTGAAGGACTGGAGGTGCAGTATGGTGACAGTTTTATGTTTTTGTGTCCATAAGAGGGAGAAAAGCAGAACCCAAAAGGAAGTGTTTTGCTTCCAAGATTTAGTCATTCAGTAAATTTCCATTTAAAACAATACAGTGAGAACATTCAGTATGTTCACACCTTGCTCCAAATTTACCAGCTAATTCAGTGCAATGTGGTCTCCACATTTCTAATCTTTTTAGGGAATCCAGTAAATCCTCCTGCACAGAGGAGTGGTATCTCCCACCATGCATCTGTTTGGGATGCAGCGACGGTATATTGTAATATTTTGTGTGTCTGTGATTTTTTTACAGAGCTGTGATGTCATGGCAGCTGCCAGCGTGAGCAGACCTGGCAGTGCCCAGACCGCTGAGAAGTCTCAGTTGACCTTGAAAGGTAATGGGTTTTTTTTTTTTGTGTTGCCGTAGTGCTCAAACAGACAAAATGACAACACTGCACAACAGAGGAAGTGTGGTACAGATATGTTTTATTTCTCTGTCTGGCTGCATGTAAGGCAGTTTGCTGTCACACATACGCATCTTTCATAACATGAATGTGTCCTCTCTGTAAGTTCAAAGTGTTTTGGTTGAGAAGCCATGATCGTGCAACTTTGCAGAGGTCAGTTTTGTGTCATGTAATCATTGTTGTGGAAACAGATTAATTTTTTTTAGCTTGGTGAGAAAAGGAGTGCCAGTTGATACCGGGTATAAAAGTTGATTTGAGTTATAAACTGAGATAAGGAGGTAATAAGTCTGTAATAAAAATGTGGAAAAATCCTGCATTTGATTTTCTTCCTACTGAGACTCAGTACAGAGAAGATGATCCAACTGCACGGTGCCAAAGTTAAGTCCAAAAATCCACAACTCCCTGTCAGTCCAGGGTTCAGCACAGTATAAACACAGGAGAAACACTCTAAGCAAAAACCAAGTGGAAAAACTTAAACCAAGACCTTACCTGGAAAACCTGAGAAATGTCCACAAGTGTCGACTGCCAAGAGTACAAAGGTGAGTTGGCAAGAAGCAAAGGAGACCTTTATAAATAGGTGAGCAACTGGCTGCTTGGGAACAGGTGGGAAGGAGAACAAAGGTGTGGAAGTGGAAATAACTAAAGATGAAGACAAACAGGTGTTACAAAATATAACAGGAAATGAGGGACACAAGCCACACAACCCCAGGCTTCTCTCTGATGCTGTTTGCTTGACTGTTGGATGTTTGTTATAAGATGATTTTTGCAAAAATGTAACAGCCAGGATCCACAAAGTTTGCAGCTCAGATAGCTCACAGCTTGGCTCGTTGGACGAAGTTCCATCACACTGCAGTGATCGCTGTCTGTGGATTAAAAAATGAGTAATAATTTCAGTCCATCCACACATTTATTCAGTCTAACACCTACATCACAGCTGTAAATGCCACTTCTTCTGATGGATGTTCAGTTTCACAAATCAGATTTGGAATTGAAAATATCGCACACTTATAGTCGTGATGTGTACTTAGAGTATACAAGGCAAACACAGATATGGTTCAGTGCTCCTCTGGTAACCCTGGTATGTTACCAATATTTCTGCATTATTTTTAGACTTAATTCTTTGGTATTTTTTTGTTGTCATTCGCTCTTGTTAGTTTTTTTTGCCTACCATCAGCCCAAGAGAAGATATGGCAGAGTGAGGACCCGACACTGGCGCAGAGAACAGAGGGAGCCTGCTGGTTGTAGATCATGTTGAGCTTTTTTTTTTTTTTTTTTTTTTTTTTGCAGGAGTTGAGACAAAGCAACAAAAAAAAAGATTGACTCTAGATCGCTCCGATAGAGTTTTATGATCTCATATAGAAGTGGGCTCTGCAGCTTTAGTAAAGTTCTCAGGGTTTTATTATCAGTTGACTGGTGAGGCCTGTTCCTTCATTGTTCTCTGACAAATTAGACAGCTAAGGGATGATTCCAAGTGTATTTGGTAGCTGTTCACTGGGACTCTTAATGTGAACCATGTTAAAGAGATGTTGATGCAAGTGAAGAAAATCCTAAATAAACCCAGCAGAGATGGCAAAAACTTTAAAAGAGGTCAAATAAACAATCTCCTCTTAAGTAGAGTGAATGAACTGACCAGCTCAGCAACACCAGAAGGCCTGAAAGCCCACAGAGGACGACTGAAGTGCACAACGAAGCAGCTCATGATCCAAAGCATACCATATGATCTGTTAAACATGGTGGAGGCAACGGGCACGTTTGGCTGCCGGTGAAACTGGTGTTGATTGATGATGTGGCGGTGATGTCCATGGGTTCTACACTTTTTCATCCAAGCATTCAAAGCAGTGCTTATATAGGCTTCAGACTCTGTCCAGCATAAGTTACAATAGCAACTGTGTGAACAGTGGTTTTGTTTTTTTTTTACATTAATTTTCACAAGGTTTAGTCTGTGTGTTTGGGTACAGTGATGAGTACAGACACACACACCAGTTAATTGATGCTAACAGGCTACGTAGTAAAATACTAGAAGTTCACTCACAAAAACTGAACCGCGGTTTGTTTGGATGGGCATTACCACACAGCAGACCATAATAATTATGAATTCTCTTTTTTTTGGTCTTTAAGGTGTCCAGAAAAGTTTGACTTTCTTTCTCCTCCTTTTTAAGAACCTTTTTAAAGTTCAGAGAGTCATAACCACAGATTTCGTTCACTCGAACAAACGAGCGCTGACTCAGGTTTTCATTTCCTGAGCTGCTCTCAAACACCGTGTACCCTCCACCTCCACCTCTCCCACCTCCGCTCACACCCATGAAACTTCCACTGATCAATTCTTCCATTTCTGGCACACTTCCACCTCCCTGTGTCACTCCCCTCCTGTTTCTGGAGCGCTTCAGATGAGTCACCTTATGTTATACCAGATGTTCAGAAGATCTGAGGTCACCGACGTGTCTCTGCCAGTGTGCTGAAGGATCATCTGCAAAAAGGAAGAACAGACAGAAACTTCCATTTTTTTGTTAATATGTTACCATTTATTCTTTCAGTCAGTAGTCCTGATCAGGTGTACTCTGCGCGACACTGCTAGTTCCTCAGTTTGCAATCTTAGGAATCAGTGATTCACTGTGAAGAAATCAGCCCTCAGAGGACCGACACATGTGCCAACAATAGTCTCAGCAGGCCTGCAACAATTCAGAGTGTCTAAGTCTGCCTGAGTCCAGCTGTAAACTTTTACCCCTCTCCAAAAGAAGCTTTAAATCAGTGACGTCACAAGTCAGAGACTGCAGAAAGTTTCCTTACTTTCAGATGCTCATTCCACCTTAAAAACAGCATCAGTAAACAGTAAAAGGTTCCACCAGTGAACACTGCCCTCCAGTGTCCTTGCGCCACTTCCTTGGCTGGATTTTTTTTTAAACAAAAAGGCTTTATTGTAATCATGTAATTATTTTTCCAAGCTTCAAGCCCTTTTTCCAAGTCCCATGAAAATGAATGAAAGTGACACTGCAGACATTTTTCTTCCCTCCACTAGAGGGCAAAGTTTGTATTTGTGTGTTTACGCTTCCTGATTCTCAAATCCATCCTGAGCAGGCTGTGACACAGAGTACAGCAAAATGCTCAAAACAGCAACGTACTCTGTCAGGATAATCGGTCCCCATTCTTGCATGGTACACTGTAACACTGGTTCACGGTGGGGCCTGAGCCTATCCCAGCTGACATGAAATGAAAGGTAGGGTATACAAGGACAGCCCGCTACTCCACCACAGGGCAAACACACAGAGACAGACAACCAGAAACCCTCACATCCACACCTGTGCCTAACTGAGAATCAGTAATCACTAACCATGCAGGCACTGAGAGAACATGCAAACCCCACACAGAAAGAGCCCATGAGACCACCGTGCACCACCGTGCTGCTTCACAGTTTAAAGTAGTGAGAAAACAATCTCATAATAGTCAGGATTGGGGATTTTTTGAGTGTTTTAAAAGAACTTTTTTTTTTTTACTATGAGCCAGTCAGGTGATGTACCTGCTGGAGACACCTGAGACTATGCAGGCAAACTCTTGTTACTGGAATGAAAGCGAAACGTGTGACCTTTTTAAAACACATGTAAAACAAAACTAAACTTCATTATGGTGAGTGGGCGTGTCCACAGTGAAAGTGTTTATGGTTTTCCACGTGACGCTTTCAGCTCCGAGTCTCTTTCCTATCAGAGCTGCAGCCGTCCGTCGATTAATCGTCTACAAAAAAAGTTTAGTAATCGTCTGCCCCCCCCCCTTAATAGACAACTGTTTTCCCATTTAAACTTGACATGTTAAGATTTCTTTGCCATACGTGACAGCAAACAGTCGTCAGTTGCAGTCCCATTTTTAGTAGATGAACCAGCGTTTGACCTTTGTGTATTCATCTGTAACCTTACATGCTTTAATGTGTGTGTGTGTGTGTGTGTGTGTGTGTGTGTGTGTGTGTGTGTGTGTGTGTGTGTAGTGGTGTCAGCGAAGCCTCAGTCCCCAAAGCTGCCGAACCGTCACTCTCGGCTCAGCTCCTTCGTCGAGGTGACTGCAGACGGCCTGACCAGCGAAACCAAAAAAACAGGCAAACGCAGCGGGCTCCTCGAGCTGCAGTGGAACGAAGACCTCACCCTGTGAGCGAGCACCACACACACGCACTCAGGCTCTCATCACAGCCAGTGTTTTATTACTGAAACAGTTCAACAGAACATTTAAAATGAACCGACAGAATATCCCGCTGCAGCGTGGTTAATGTTTAAGTGAGATCTTGTTGGTTCTTCTGCAGAAAGCTTCTTTCCTGACAGTAAAACAGCTCATTTAAAGTATTTTTCTTGAGGCCGAGCCTGTGTTCAGTAGGTAAAGTAAATGTGGAACAGGATAAAATAATAATTTGTAGCTGACGTGTTCCTCATGCTGTTTTGCAGTAATGTGACGCCACAGAGCCGTCTGGATTTGAAGCTGTGGAGCTGCCACACCCTGAGAAAGGAGCTGCTGGGCAGCGCGACCATCGACCTGCTGGACACACTGCGCTCACACGATGGCAAGAGTAAGGACACACACACAGATTTTGGAGTGCGTGTCAAGCACAACTGGGCTGTATATATTTACTGAGACTTTGTTACTTTATTTAACAGCAGTCGGTGCATTTTTCTTTTTTCCTGGCTGTTTTATAAAAATATAATTTAATTTTTTAGTAACTGAAACACCACTTAAACCACTGCTGTGAAACATTTCTAATTACCATCCTGATGATTTTCTTTCTTGTTTGCTTAGGTTTAACCAAACTTATAAGCAGTATGTTAAGGATTATACAGTCTGTATACAGGACATATTTCATGCACAGAAAGGGTGTGTGTCCTCCAGAGGCTTCATGAAGGCATCAACACCTCTATGACCAAACACTACACAGGAAAATTGAAAATCTCAGCATACATGCACGACAGACACGATCAGACAGAAGCTGCTGAATGGCAGTCAGGTCTGAATCCTGCAAAGACTGAACTTCCCTCTGCTGCAGTCCTGAAACATGTGCACTCTCTAGTAGTTCTGGAATTGTGCATGTTTGATAAAAATATCATAGGAAATATTAATATGAACATTTTTTTTACAACATCTTTTTTAGAGGCTGTGTTACTGCTTCCTCTTACGTCCCTTCCTGGGCTTTATCTTAAATCTAGATAGTAAGAAGCCTCCTGGAGAGTGTCCTTGGCTGCATGTTCTGAAGACATTTTGCCATGGAAAGGATCCTGTGATTATCCCCCACTTTTCTCTTTTCTGTGGATGTCAGGGTCTTTGCTGCCAAGATCATCAGTGTGTTCTCTTACTACGAATCCACCAGTGCTGCTGTTAAACTCTGAGGAGAGCCTGTTTTTGAGGTTTACTCTAACTACATCTGTGTTTTGGGTTCGTAGCCATGCGTCCAGATATGAATGCAACACTTGGAATCATTGCGATGATGAAGAAATGTCCTGTCCTTTGAAAAAGAGAGCAGTACATGTTAAAAGCTGTAATTTCCAAACCCCGTCCCTAATCTGAATCTGAAACCCTTGAATAAAGTTCCTTGCTCATCTCAACCCAAAAAAAGTATGTTTCTGAAGACTGGACTTTAGTTCATAAACCCATCTAGGTTCATCAACTGTTCTGATTTACTTGCATCTATTATGTCTTCTTTCTTCTTCTTCTTCTTCTGCTCCTAGTGGATCATCTGCCTCCATCCCCTAACATCCTCCTCTGTCACACCAACCCTCTGTATATCCTCCTTCACTACATCCATGAGCCTTCTCTGTGGTCTTCCTGTTTTCCTGCTGCCTGGCAGCTCCGTCTTTAACATCCTTTATCCAGTATCTCCACTCTCCCTCCTCTGCACATATCCAAACCATCTCTGCCTTGCCTCTCTAACTTTGAGGTGGTTTGGAATAGAACAGAATAGAATAGAATGCCTTTATTGTCATTATACAGGATGTAAGCCATTGTGTATTACATGTATTAAAAAAAAATCCAATGTGGATGTGAAAATAAAGTTTCTGAGCCAAGCAGGAAGCTGTGGGCAGATCCAGTGATGCACGTGTGCAGTGTGAAAGCTAACCTGGCTTTGCTCATGTGCCATCTTGGAGTCCTCTGTCCAGCTCTCCTTAACACTACAGTTAAAAACAACTGTACAGATTACAGGTGTGACTTCAGTCAGACTTTCTGCATATAAATGTTAACACCCTGACGCTATGGCCAAGTGAAATGGGGATAACATCTCTGGAAAAAAATATGCTCTGTAACTTCACACTGTTTTCCCCTTTTAGAGGAACAACAGAAGATGTCCACTTTCCTCTGTCCCTCATCCTCGCTTTCTCTGTTTGTCTGTCGTTCTTCCTCCCTCTAGTGGAGAACGTCCAGCTGAGTCTGGTGCTGCAAACGGAGAACAAAGGCTCGGTTGTAGCAGGAGGAGAGCTCAACGTCTGCCTGGACGGCATGGTTGTTGATCTGGGCACTCTGCCCAATGGCAGCACGGCAGCAGACAGTGAGTCCTGCCTTTATCACACACACACACACACACACACACACACAGAAGTAAAGGTAACGGCACCTCGAAGAGCAATCAGACCACAGATGTGCAGCAGCATATCATAGCTGTTAAATAACACGCAGTCAGAAAGCTCTCAGTTCAACATGTTTGAAGCCCTGAGAGGAACACAGAAATCTGTGCCTCTTTTTTTTTCACCAGGCAGTGAAGTTATACTAAAGTGAACACACACACACACACACACACACACACACACACACACACACACACACACACACACACACACAGCTTATTAGTACAGAATACACCGCAGTATTAAAGCCTTTCTCCTCTTCTCTGTTTGCCTTCCTCTCTCTCTCTAATATTTCCTAGCGTTGCCAGAAATCACACACACACACACACACACACACACACACACACAAACACACAAACACACAGAGTTTGGGTGTCTGTGCCTCGGTAATGAGTGTTTTCCCCATTTTGGAAAAATTGCTTCTTTGTAGCCACATGGTCCTCAGTGTAAACATTGCTGCTGCTGATCCATTCTTTAGTCTTTTGTTATGGTGACATGAGGCCTTTCAGTGTTGTTGGTGTGTTATGTGTTGATGCTGACAGCTGAATGCTATTTTAATCTGAGGCTGATTGTTCTGTTGAATTTTTAGTAGTTAAGAATTATTCAGAATCAACAGATCAATAAAGACACATCTGGAAAGGCAGCTGTTTAACAGTTCCTTGTGTTACCAAATTAAAAGTCCATTTTTAAATGCTGTTTAATAAAAAAAACGTGTTGAACCCGAAGCCTTCTGTGTTTCGCCGGGCTGCTTTGACTCCTGCTGTATGCTGTGGCTGAACAGTGTTTTAGTGTTTTACTCTTAATCTGTTTAGTCTTATTAGATTATTTATTATTTATAAATGCTCTGTTTCCTCAAACCTTGTCCCAGTAACCGGCAGTCAGGGAGGTCTCGACGCAGCTGGCTAAATCTCTGGAAATTAAAATATTTCTTGGCTCCAAAGGAGGAGAAGGCTTTGGGAAGATGGCAGACCTTTTTAGGAGCCGTGACCTCATTTCACAGTACAATTAAAAGCAGGAATAGAAGAAGACCAAGTTTGAGGTCTGGTGGACTGACAAAGCTTTTGATTTGCTGCTCTAATCCTTTGAGCACTAATCTCAGTTTATCTGTTAATCTTCAGGAAGATTTAGCAGCCTCTGCAGTATTTTTCTGTGCAGCAACACCTACACAAAAAAGACTTGTGTCAAGTCAAGTCAAGTCAAGTTTATTTATAAAGCACATTTAAAACAACGACGTTGACCAAAGTGCTGTACAAGATCTGTAACCCCAAGGACTATACTAATACTAAAGTTGTGTGAACTTTTACTGCAGTCAGAGTCCCCTCTGTGCAGATGAACGTTAGCAGCATGAATCCTGTGGACTGATGAGGAATATGTTTTCTGCTAAATGTTGGGGAACAACCTGAAAGCAAATGCTTAATTAATTTAAATTGCTTTAATTAAATGTGACCCTAATCACCTTTGTTAATTAACATTTACATTTCCTTTATTGAACTGGTTTAATTAATGTTGACTTCAGCCACACCCTGCTCCAGCTCCACCATCAGGGAGGAGCAGGAGCATCTCTACATTTACATTTTTCACTCGTTCCAATAGGAATTAACGACCAACATTTACATATGGTTAAAAATAAAGTTTATAATTCACTGGGCAAAGGTCTAGAGAGTGTTCCAGACAGATTTTCAGTTCTATTTATTTATTTATCCAAACTTTTGACATTTGTGAAAAATAAAAAATATGAGTTAAGTGATGTTGACCTACAGCCAGTTTACCTTCTCATATTGTACAAGTAAAACATTTGACAGCAGCGCTCTCAGGGGTCTCTCCCTTTAGTGTAGAGATGGTGAAGTTATTTACTCCCTCTTCAAATGCATTTTTAAGATTAACGTTAGCATTTACCATCATTTACCCTCCATGTCCTGTTATTTCCGTGCACAGTATTACAAAACACTTTGTCTGTGTTCTGTCTGAAAGGTCATAATGTTTGTTTAAATGTTTAAAAACCTAATATCATCATCAGAGTCATTCAAGCTGCAACTCTAAGTAACGTCTATCAGAGAACCAGGATCGTTTTGATAACCCTAGACCAGAGGTGTTAAACTCGTTTTAAGTAACAGACAACACACAGGTCATTTTGATCATAAGTATTTCCTCTTAAACTACTTTCACATGGTTCCTCTCTCTTCAAAGGTAACGAAGTACTGCCTAAAGTCTCTTCTGCTAATTTGATGCTAATTTCAGATCCATTTAAATCAAATGTTTCCAGTAGTTTTGCCTTTCTCCTGCCTCCTTTACATGCAGTGATGTGACTGCTGCAGAGGAGGCCAGGTAATCATTTTACCCTTTGATGTTTTCTGTTCAAATGTTTATAAACACAGTTAATAGAATTTAATAAACCAGAGATTATGTCTTTTTGACTCCCTGCCAAATTTATGTCCCCACCGCTTTACAGATGTAACCTAACTCTCTCACACTTATGGAGTCATCTTTATAAAACACACAATGAGCAGCTGGAGACGTTTTAATGTGTATTGTCAGTTTTTCCGCATCAAGAAAGAAACATTTCTGCCATAAATCAGAGAAACACACTGACACACCTCTCCGGCTTGAACATGTTTCCCATGGCATGGCTGTCTTACCCTCGGGCTGCAGACAGTGATGGATCAGAAAACAAATTTTTTTCTGGGGCTTTGTTGCTATTTTGGGATATTTTGTGTATTGCTTTTACCCGCTTTAACTGTAAGGATAACAGTTAAGTATTTATGTGGTGGGTAGCTTCAGGTGTATTGTATCATACCTGATGGCAGTCATGGTTAGACTAGTGTGTTTATTCATTTCAGCTAAGCTGGGATTTTAGTAGAGTGTTTAGGTGATCTTTAACTAGTGTGCCAGAGGTTAACAAGAATACAGTCACACTTAAATCACCTGAATATACAGACACACAGCTGCAGTGTTTCCACATGTATTCAGTCATGTTTAACATTGGCCTCAGATTATATTTTATCTTCATATTCATGTGTTATTATTCCCAAGCCAATATAAAATCATTCCATAGCTTTCCAGGAAGGATTTCAAACACTCCTCACACTTATTGACTCTCAGTCAACAGAATTTTCCGCTCCTAAGCGCTGCACTAACATTTTGCCTTCCTTTATGGTTTGGGAGCAAAGACTGGGTCTATTTTTTTTAAACAAATACACTGTTCTTAATCTCCTCTTAAACTCATAGCCAGGTTCCATGCATCCATCTCCTCGATGTGCAACACACACATAAACACACACACGGCTTCATGGAGCGTCACACAGAGCCCGCAGTGTATCCTGCTGAATGAACACAGGGCCAGCAGTGAGGGCTGAGGCCTGCCACAGCATGGGCTGTGTAAATGTGTCTCTTTGTGACTGTTTAGATGTGAAGAGAGGTTAAGAGGAGGTGTGTGTTTGCGTGTGTGCCTGCGTGTGTGTGTGTGATGTTGTAACATATATATCTTCCCAAGGGGGACAAGTTGGAAAAACAAATCCTGCAAATGGGGGAACTTTTTTTGTAAGTCCTCACTTAAGAGGAGGGCGAGGTAATTGTTTTGATTTAAGTGTGCGTAAGATTCATGCACGCAGTGTTTTTAAGTTGGAAGGACACATTTACCAAAGTCACTGCTGTGTCTGTGGCAGCTTTTTTCCATCGCTGCATGGCGGTACTTTAGCGCAGTTATCACTGGATGGATAATTCCACTAAATCAGCGTGGATGCATGCCTCTGAAAAAGAAAAAAATGTCTGCTAATAATTTGTGGATTTATCTGTAATTTTGAAAATGGTACAATAGTTTTTTTAAACCTGCCTATCCAGTTCAGGGTCATGAGGGGCATTGGAGCCTCTCCTCAAAGGACAATTTAATTTTTTTGTTACAGAAAAATAGATGCTGGAATATGTGTTGCAACATTTTTTAAAAAAAAAAAGTTTGAATGGGGCAAGAAAAGGCTGGAGGAGTTTATAGAGCATATATTTTATCACAGAGAATCCAGATAATACAATTCTGAATGGTTGTGGTCTTTGGTGTCCTCGTGGCAGTGAATTAAAAATATGATACTGTATGAATATCACTGCATGGGCTCGGGGAAAATCGGAAAACCATTATCAGACAATTTGGGAACTCTTTCCATCCTTCGAAAAGTAGCCGGAGCTGGCAGCTAGACAAAAGTCAGTGGCAGCATCTCATTTTTACTCATTAGTTTTGTGAGGAATAAATATTCATACCTCTGGACAAAGCCAAGCTAGCCCGCTCCTGTCCACCTCTGGATATCGATCTTCTCACCAAAGTCTTGGCGTGAAAGCGAATGAGTGCATTTATTAAAAATGTGGAACTATTCCTTTAAAGTAAGATCAGCTTCAGGGTATAAAGGAGTGAATACAGTGAAAATGAGGCCCTCACAATGCAGTCAAACAAGCGTGCATCTGTAATTGAAGCGTGTGTGCAGGTCAAAGGTTGACATACAATGACGAGAGCCCTCCTTCCCCCAGTTTTCTTTATTATGGGCTGTTATCTGCAGACTCTCCACACACATAATCACTGACATCAGGAGCGCTTTTGTCTAATTTGTTTCAGAGAATTGCGTAATTGAGTCTCATTGCTTGCAGCTCGGTTGTACAATCGCCTTCTGTGATCCTGGAGCAGTGTGCATGGTAGCGAGAGGCGGGGGGGTTTCCTCTTCAAGCTTGCAGGGGCGGGGATGACAGAAGTTGAATGCATGTGTGTGTTTTTCAGGGGGGGAGTAGAGGTCCAGATCCAGGCTTTCAAGCTGAGGCACTTGACGGTGTGTGTTTTATGTTGTTGTGAGTGTGGATGCAGATGTGTGGGGGTTTTTGTTGTTTTATTTTGGTTTTTTTGCACTTGCGTGTGAACGTACATGTGTTTTACATTCTGCTGTGCGTGTGTGTGTGTGTGTTGCTGTATGTATGTATGTATGTATGTATGTATGTGTCGACGTAAGCTGCCTGAATATATAAAGTGCATAAAGGTGGGAGTGTGTTGCCTTCTGGTCAAGGCGCTCTGTGTTCTCAGTCTGAACACAGCTCTGTTAGTTTGGGGGTTTTACTCACTTCCCCTGGCAGCTTTTCTGACACACATACACACACACACACACACGCACACACATGCATGTGGTGGGCTTCATAAACAAACCCTTATATTGAAAGATGGTGAGAAACAGCAGCCAGAGCAGAACGATTTCAACTATTGGCACACTTTGTAACTGTCAGATTCATACATACACACTCCACATACTCACTGCTTCCTATCCCACAGAAGCAGGAGCCACATGTAAACCACAGCACAGACACCCTCAGTCTATCCGACCCCATGACTAACACTGATCTGCATGGAGACAGCACGCTAGATTGTGTTAATTAACCGGCTAAATGTGCCAGAGATTTGGAACTCATTAACAGCGTGAGACAGAAATGCAGCCAAAAGTTTCACTGGAAGATGTATATGTTGTGGTGTAGTATGTTCATGGTTAAAACACCCAGACTGTAATGTCTCATTTTGCCAAACCCTGTAAATAGTGGGCAAGTATGTGATGTGAAAATCCCAGTCGCTGCCCGTGATGTCTTTGTACAGTGACTGATATTAAAGAGTGGCTGCATAAACAGACTGGAAATATTCACTTCATAAATATCTACAAACTGGAGCTGTGTGTAAGAATGTGTGTGAATATCTTGGATTGTACATTATATTGGCTTCGCCCTGTTAGCTCCTTAGTTCAAAGTCTGTATAATGGTCACGGCGACGTTCGGGAGTCTCTGTCGACAAGGCCAGATGTAGTTTTTGATCAGATGATGAGCCGCGTAGGTGACCACACTAACCAGGCGCCACCCTTCCTCTTAAACCGAACAAGTCCAACACCAACAGGCTTCTGTCGTGTGAGAAAATGGTGTAAAAGCAACACAGGATTCCCTCTTATGTCGAGCTTGACCAATATAGGAGTTTCAAGACTGATACCAATACCGATATTTGATTTAAAAAGCCAATATATCGACTGATATATGTATTTTTTTTCCTTTCAGTACACAAAACAAACTGATTTCCCTAACATTTGTTATGTGTAGTTATTTATGAGTCCTTACTAAGATAATATGACAATGCAGGTTAAAAATAACCCTTTTTTTGTCATAAAAAGTCGTGGATTACTCATTAACGCTCTGCCCGACTCTTCTCAGATCAGCTGGTTGTTTGTAGCGTTCCAAACATGTGTTGCCAACAGGGCAGTTGCAGAGTGCCCTAGTGTGGACAAACCTTGCAACATCAACACTAATACTGTGGTTGAAGCATGTTTCTCCCATTTCTTTTTTACTTTTTTCCATTTTCATTCATTGGCCGATAAATGAAGATTGTTTGCCGATATTGGCCGATAACACTGGCTGGCCGATATTACAGTCAGGCTCAACTCTTTTGTTGCTCTTTCTATCCCTGTCCTATTTAAGGTGTCTTATGTTCTATATTCTTAGTAAACTTGGGTTTCTACCTCACTTTAGTTAATATCTGGGAGGATTTCAAGAAACTAAAGGTGCGTTCTGCCTATTTTCTTTATAAATCAGTTTTTCCACCTTGTTCTAAAGCACCAGAAGGCTTAAACAAATTAGTCAACTGACGATCAAAAAGTGTTGGCAGTTTTATGAAGTGTTACTAAAAAAATGAAGACTTGTTAGGCGAGTCAGGACCACCATCACAAATGACCGATACTTGGTTTAGACCCTCGTCTAAGGATTGAACTGTAATTGTGATAATCAGTTCATCTTTCATCCTAGCCTCAAGTGCATGAATGTGTTTGGTTTGATATGATTGTGAGCATCATTGAGCACCTCTGGGTTTAGACTCCTGGACTTTTTATTTGTTGCAGCCTTAAATAAAAGCTGCTCCCTTCAGTGAGGCCTGAGGTTAAACAAGTAAGCCAAAGCTTCCAGTCTGTCCAGCTGCAGGACTGACATGTGTGCCCTCTGTTGTTTTCATTATAGTTTAGATGTTGAGGAGGTATACCGCCTCAGACAGACATACACCAGAGCAGTAATTAGACCTTTGCCATTACGAGGGAGGGGGTGATGAACTCAGTGAGCGGGCTATGACACAATGGTTTCTCCTCAAGACCACTGTTTATTTTTCTGTATGTCCACCAGGTCTGCTCACAAGAAGCTCTTTCATAGCTGCAAAACAGTGCTCTGTGTGTGTGTGTGTGTGTGTGTGTGTGTGTGTGTGTGTGTGTGTGTGTGTGTGTGTGTGTGTGTGTGTGTGCGTCAGTAAGTGAGACATTACCTGTTTGCTTTACTTCAGATAGCAGGATACGTATGTGTGTGTAAACATGGACGGTGTTTGAGGCAGCCATGCCTGCAGCACAAAGGAAGGTGGTGTGTGTGTGTGTGTGTGTGTGTGTGTGTGTGTGTGTGTGTGTGTGTGTAAAGGAGAAAGTGAGTGTTAATGAAAAGCGTGTTACAGGCCTGTGGCTTTCAGTCACAGTTGGGACCATATAGTCACACATTCCCTCACACCGCCAAGACTGCATACCACTGCGCACACAAACCAGCGCAGACTACATGGTGCATACAGCGATGAATGGTCTCCATTAAACCACCGACTGTGCCTCCACCACCACATGTGTCAGGTCTATATGGATTTCATTATTTTTTTATTAACACAAAGCAGATTTAAGCCTCGCTGTGATCACTTTCTCATTTTCTGCACAGCTCTGCAGAGGACCAGTAACCGCCGCAGTTTTCATAGTGAGATGATAAATCTGAGTGTGGGAGCTGAAGATGATGTTAGGGAAACTAAGCTTGCTGCTCAGTGAGCAGTTTTTGATACTCTGTTCATTTGAATGTTTGGATTAATGAGCTAACTTAATTAGCCTGTTAACAGCAACTGTAACAAAATGAATGGGAAACATAGATTGTATATAAAAGACGGACTTATCTTCAGGGTCTGAAAAGTGAAGCTAATGTGAAGCGCCTTGAACCTGCATTCTTTTTAATGGCCTGCAGGGGGCGACTCAAAGACCTTCAGTTATGCAGATGTGAAAACAGCCCTCGGCCTTCTCTGGCTCGGTGACCTCAGCAAACACCTTCATGATGAGTTTCAGATTTTATTGAATGCAGCATGATGTTTATTCTGTAAACTTTGGTCCTCATAGTCATAAAGGAGGATGAGCTGCGTACAAACAGTTGCTGGTTATAGTTTATGAGCAACTGTGAAGATTTTCAGTGGAAAATGGAAGCACACATTTGTCACATGGAGGAAGAATGAAGTGAAATAAAGTAGAGGCATCTTTGGGTCCATTTATCGGTTCAACCCTTTGTATAGTTTTATTGTTATTAAAATAAAGTTTTTATAAAGTACAAGAGACACACACACAAATCAACAGAAATTTTTTTTAAGTCCAACACATACACTGATAGGCTGGGATGGACATAGCTGCTGTGACGTCACCCGATTTAAATATTGCCTTTTAAATGGCTCCAAAAAGCACTCTGACCTTCTGAACCCCTCACAGGTTCAGGTGAGTGATTTACTGCCTGCTGACACACCTGAGGTCAGTCCCTGTGCAGCTGTCATAAAGGAGGAACATAGTTGCAGTTTTTCATACCAGGCTGTAAACCTCTGTCAATGCTGAAGGTGGATCAAATTTTATGGCCAGCCTCAAGTGGCCATTTGAGGAACTGCAGCTTTTGATGATCACAGTGTGTGTTTGCTTCGTTTGGCGCCGACCCTGACGAGTGCTGCTTGGTCCAAACTGACAAATGTGACCTTCTCGCTATATCGTATTTAATGTGGAAAACACGACATTTCTGTTTAGACTTAATAATCTAATATCAGTGTATTTGACATATTTCTGACAGGTTTTGTCTCGATCTGTTCGAGTGTGCTGATGTGAGCTTGATGTGGATGTGTCAGCTTATAATGAAGCGCTCCTTTCTGTCAGTCTGCCTCTGTGATTGGGACACTGCATGCAGCAGGACCGACAGTCGGTTGTCTCGGTCTGTGCACTAACGATGGGATGGCTCTCTGTTGCAGAGATACTTCAGTCAGATAGACCAAACCTGAGGAGGACACAGAGTGAGGAAACTCCCAGTGCAGCAGGCTCACAGGCCAGGTCAGAACACACACACACACACACACACACACACACACACACACACACACACACACACACACAGATTGATTGTTTCTATAATGAGAATAAAGTGTCATAAAAGTGTATTTGATTACTGTTTTGCTCTAGTTTTCATGTGGTCCACGTCTGCATCTGGAGTTATCTTCATTTATCTCAAAATATGGTTAACACCAAACTTGTTTTATCGTTCTTCCACATGTTGAGTACGTCATTCAAATTTCAGAGGTGCACTTGTATTAACAGCTTTACAGAAGAGCCTCCTTGCTGTCTGAGAGGCCTTCAGTTCAGCATGCAGTAGTCTTCACTAGCATATAACTCCTTAACCTCATCGGGCACTTTTTTTTTGGTGCATCTGGTTCAGATCCAGCTCTCTTTTGAAATTACTTTCAGAAAGGATGTTGGGGATGTGCCACTTCAGCTTGCTTGGCATAATGTTAGCTTTAACCAAACTCCTCGCCACAGATGACACACTCTGGCTTTCTAAATAATGTCTACCAAAGTCTTTCTAGAAGGATGTCTCATCGCTCCTGAGCCATCGTGATTTGCTGCTTTACATTTAGTTCAGGAGTTAATTTAAAGCATTTTCTGAGTCATATTTATTTTTAAAAAACCTGCACGTCTAGAATCATCAGTCAAAACTAATAAAAAAAAGTGCTGAAGTTGCACCTTTGCCACCACGTTTGCTGTTGTGGAGTTCTTTAAGATTTCAGTTCAACACTGAATCTTTTCTGCCAGCATGCGTGGTGGTTAGTGGTGGTTTCCTCCACACGCGAAAGCGAACCATTTATCCCCCTCCTGAATTTTGTTATCCACGCTATCAATCAGCGCGGTTGTGTCACGCTGTAATAATTCCCACCATCTGCATGAAACAGACTTGGGCTCTCTGGACCTCCCGGGGGGGAGGGGGGGATCATCTCAGAGGATGTTGTTATGGTGGCTGTCCAGCTGCTGAAGAACGGCACAGATTGGGTGGCAGAGTTAAACCCCCCAATGTTTTTCAGTGTGGACTGCTTTGCTTCTGAAAGTCATTATCATGTAGTGGTCAGACCGTTCCCTCCCTACCTTTGTGTCACCACAGCACTGCCATAGGAATAAGAGTCGGTTAGGGCAAGAGTACAAACCTTTTTTTTATTTGTCACTTAAACATAATTTTATCAGGGCATGGAGAAATTATAATAAGAGAGACAGAAATAGGCACATACACCATAGCCAGTCTGAAATTAGAGCCTCTCACCTCCTCCATACGTTCATATTGTAACTGTAGTTTGCCAATAAATGAAACACATGATAAGCAGTTAAAAATTAGATTTACTAGCAGTAGAATTATTATTGTTTTTCAGATTTTCTTTAGAAATCAAGATAATATCATTGTTGTGATTTCTTTGGAGCATGATAATAATAATGTAGTAAAAATCCAATGCAGTGACTGACCTGATGGACTGATTTAAAAGCAAAGCAAACACTAAAAAGGTCTAAGCAGGACCACCACCCGGTGCCTGTGTGATGGAAGGAGTCACACAGGCTCCGGGTGAGTCACACTGGCCTCAGTTTGATAGAAAAAATCCACAGAGATTCACTTTTCTGGCATACGTGGCAAAGAAAACATCAAATGCTGTCCTGTGAAGATTACTGCCTGCCAAAATAATAGTGAAAGCCACGATTTCAACGTTACTCGGTCTTAATATTTATTTACTGAGGTCTCTGACTTTTAGAGGGGGTTGGGATCCTTCGTGGCCTAACAAACAAAAAATGCTTTTGAGGCATCAAAATCAAAAACCTCTTTAGTCCTGCTGGTTTCAGAAGTCTGCAGGCGTTGTGGTACAGTAAGAACAATAATAATACAATGCTAAAGTTGCGTAACCTGTTTCTTAAAGACTGTTTATAAAACTCATAAACCCCAGGCATAATTGCAATCAAAATAAATGAGACACGAGAAGAAAAGGATCGAGCGGAGGAAGCCGTTGCCAGCACGGTCGACTGAAGCACTTACACAGAGTGCCAGCATGTTGTTCTCCCCAAGTGTGGTTTCAGACACTGGCTACAATGGTAGTGGGATAATAAATAGTGGAGCGAGCTGCATTTATTTCCAAGCTTTGCTGCGGGAGTGCGTGGGGTCAGATGGTATTTCCCTCTAAACACTGTGGGGGGGGGCATTAAGCGCAGTTCAGCCAAGAGCCGAAACCGCTGCTGTCATGGAGAGGCAGTCAACATCTCCATACTGTGGATGAACAGATGCCACCAACAGACACGAGGAGAGTTCCTTATGCTGTTCTTATTGCACCAACACATTCATAAAAACACACAAACACACTTCTTCTCCTCGTTGTGCTGCGTAAACAGCTGAACCCTGAATCCGGTTGTCCGGGCTCAGCCCCAGCATTCCTCAATCCTGGGGGGGCGACGTGTTTTTCTTTGTATAAAAGTTCTTGTCAGAAAAGCAAAAGTTATATTTAGTGTTTGGAAAATATGACGGTGTTCAGAGAGGAAAAGTAGCTGATCCCTCTGTGTCTGTGGAGTCAGGAACAACAATAGGGTGAATCATGAGTCATCAAAACAAAGGATATAAAAGAGGAAAAGGTGAACAACGTTAAATATATTAAGTGCAAATGTTGTTTTTTTTCTTTTCATACCTCCCTCTCACCTCTCCTTTCTCCCCTCTTTTGTTTGCCTTTCCTTTCTTTACGTTTTTAGGAGCAACAGGCACTCGATGGGGGGCTCGCAGGGTGAGTCCCCGGGGGGCTCCAGAGGGAGCTCTCTGACGAATGGGGACCTGAGTGAGGAGCAGAGTCCCGGACCGGGCGCTCGCCGGCGGTCCTCGGCCCTCAGCGCAGGTATAAAAGTCTCCCGACCTCACGGCTGTGTTCCACACAGAGTTAAACAGGGTATTTACATCTATGTGGTTACACTTCTACAAAAAATAGCTACACTAGAGTGGATAAAATAAGATTTCACCTGCTTATTGACAGAAATCGAATCGGAAACAGTTTGTTTGTTTTTTAATGGAAAATGTGAAATAAGTTTCCTGCTTCATGAATGTATTTGATACTTTGTTACACATCATAGAAGTTTTAGACTTTTAGTCAGACCGATTAAAATCTGAAGGAAACGATGGGAATTCTTCACAGCTTGCACCGTTTAATTATACAGTTTATTTTTTTTTGATAAAGTTATGAGGAGATGAGCTCACAGTGAAAAATAATCTCTGCAGACCCCAAATTGTCTTCTCTTTGCATCCACACAGACTCCTCAATATATCAATTTCTGGATATGTTTGGAAAGTAAGACAAGTTTTAAAGATGTTTAACTTTAAAGGGATTGAACAAAAATATTTCTTTAATCAGCACAAAAATATTTCTTTAATCAGCATACTGGCATGAGAAGGCGACAATGTGCCCAAAGTCTACTGCAGGAGCCTGTGTTTGAGTCCACCCCTGGCTACTTCCTGCATGTTGTTCCCCTTACTCATACCCATAAATAAAAAATACACCCACTCCAAAAAAAAAAACACACAACTTAAACTCTTGAGGAATTACATCCTTTTTTTTATACACACTTCCCTATTATCAGAGCCAACATTCAGTCAAATTTTGAAAACTTTGATATTCAGTTTGTACCAAAATGTTTTGGGGTTTTTTTTGGTCCATTTCTGATTTTCTCACTGATAGATTTGTTTTGATTTTGCTGCCTGAGGCTGGTCCACTTGCTTTGGGATCACTGAAACACCTTTGAAATGTAAATGTCAAACTTAAAATCATGTACAGACTTCAATCTGCTGAACTGATGAAGAAATGGTGAAGTTATAGGTCACACCTTTAAATCAGTGGTTCAGTTGCATTTGCAGGGATGCCTGCGATTCCTCAGTGTTTGTCTTCTTTGGTTCAGCACCAGCTCTTGTGTAACCAGCAGTCAACTCGTTCTTAAATTGTAGTTTCTTATTTGACTGTAAAAATGAGTCAGGTAGTCTTCCCAGCTTCTCGCCCTCTATCTCCTCTCAGATAAGGTTGAGTTGACGTCAAACGGCCTGGAAAACAGTCGTGGCAGTGTTTCCCGACACACACCTCCTCCATCTTCTCCTTCGGGCCGGTCTCCAGCTGCCAGCAGCAGTGGCAGTAGCCCCTCTCCTGGTCAGCAGGACGCCCTGGGTCCAGCTGCCTCGGCGGAGCCCAATTCCAACACCAGCTCCAGCACAGAGCAGGCCGGCAACAGCACCACAGAGACCGCCACAGACTCTCTCCCGGCAGGGTAAGAGCCAGTGCATCACAGCATCTCACCGTCAGCCTGCAGTTAGAGCAGCAAAGTATAAACTGTAACAAAAACACTGGGAGAAATATTTATGGTCTAAGCAAATCTTTAAACATATACACACATTGAGCACTGCTATTATAGCAACTCAGTGGAAAAGAGCTTTATTAGCTGAGGAATAAAGAGCTAAATAGTGCGTAGATGTCATGAAAGTTTAAAAATGAAATTTATATAATAAAATTGAAAGCCTTATTCTTCTGAGGAAGAAAACACAAGTGTGTGTGTTACGTCTCACACAGGACACACACACTCCTCCTTCACCTGACACGCAGTTAGTGGGGTTTGGTTACCTGGTGATTCTGAATGGGTCTGTCTGTGTTAGCCCTGCGACAGGCTGGTGACCTGTACAGGTGTACCCTGCCTCTCGCCCTGTGGCAGCAGGGATCAGCTCCAGCCAGTACATGCATCGCTTTCCCAGTACATGCTGCAGCTTTGGAATCTTGACAGGGATGGAGGCAGGAGAAGGCATGGATTTTTCATTGTGAACTGTGAATGAGTCACAGGCGCGAATCCTCCCATACTAAAATGTTTAATTTCCTTTTCATTCCTCATCCTGTAATAAAATGAAGTCTACTCACTATATTGCTTCTTGTAGCTTACTTCACCTACTGCTTCTTAATTTATTTTGATGGTTTTACTGCCAGCATTATTTTTACCCTGTCAGATATTCCAATAGTCTAATAAGAAACTGTGTATGTGCAGTTTCAGTCACAAAGTGGGGAATTATCATTAGTTATAAGATGGAGATGCTCAGAATGAGATGAAATAATTGTAACAGTGTGTCCAGTACAACACTGAGTCGTGTGTTTACAGTGGTAGATGTGAATGATCTGTATGAAGATCTTAAAGCTCCGGCAACACGCGCTGTATGTGGAACTACTTTATTACATGGTGTAAGCATCTCGGCTCACTCATCTCATCATAAAACATTTGTCTTTATTTCTCTGACTCCACTCAGGTCTTCTAAATTTTATTTGTGTATTAATATTTATGAACTTAACTACCTGAGACAAACTCGTTTTAAAGAGAATTGAGAAGAACTGCCTCTAAACAGCTGAAGTGTGTGAACGGTTTCAGGTGAGTAAGATACATTTAGAAACCTCGTGTTTCCTCAAGGTTCATTACATCAAGCAACACTCATTATGGGACCCTCCCTTCCTAATGAAAAAACAGCCTGAGTTCTATTTGGCAGTCTAAGAAAATGGATATCTTGTTGCTGGAATGTGTTCAGTGTAATAGTGAATGAATATTTGTGTGTGCTTGTGTCTTTGTGCAGCTGGGAGCAGAGGGTGTTGCCTCATGGCAGAGTGTACTACGTCGACCACAACACCAAAACCACAACGTGGGAGCGACCACTGCCACCGGGGTACGCCCGTTACACTTTTAAATGTGTTTTCTCCATCAGTGCGCTGGTTGTTCAGGGCTACACAAAGTTACCCCAGTGCTAATGAAATCAGCTGGTCATTACTGATCTTTAAAAATGAGGTGAACTGTTACAGATACAGATAAAACATTTTATGTGTGGCCAACTTAAAAAGCCACGTGCCAGATCAATGATGGTCCTACGCTTGTGTCCATCTGGCTACACAAAGACGATGATTATGCTAATTACAGCAGGTACAGAGACACGCTTGTGTGCAGTCCTTGCCCAGTGGTAATGATGCTTTGCGTAGGTTCAGGGCTGATTGTGTAAAAAGTTGGCTTGATCAGGAAAGGGAACAGCAGCCGAGTTCAGCACAAAGACAAAAAAAAAAAACACCGAAGATCAACGAGTGGAGCGCCGTTCCAGGCTGAACTCACACTCTACTGTTTCTGTTCCAGGAGGCACGCACGTCAGCATAGGTGGACGTAAAAGGCACCGTTTGATCACTCTGCCCTGTACCGAACAACCCGCGCGCTGCTCTTTAAACACTTTGTATCAAAGTTAAAGCTGGGCTTCATTTGAAGCAGCCTGTGCCACAATGATTTATGCTCATGCTACTATAATGCCACATCAGCGTGCTTTGAGTATGATTACTCCTGTTTCTCAGAGTTTCCTGTCTCTCTTGATTCTGTCACTGAAGTCTAAACAACAGCAACAACAAAAATCTTTCATCAAAGAAAAAGTTAAACCTGTCCAGAAAGAACAGAGTTTATTACGACTAAATTTAACGCAACAACGGTGGAGTGTGTGAGTCAGCGGTGGAAGAGCAAGCAAAGGTGTTGTGGCGCAGAAGGAGAGGAGAGATGCTTTTATTGTCTTGGAGGCTCAGGTGAAGTTCATCAGCTGACAGCCTCCTAATGTTGACAGCTTCCTGTTGGAACGAGTGGGAGGGGCACCGTGACCCTCGTGAGCTCTGATTGCAGCGATTCCACTGAAGTGAATTGAACCACAAAAATGTCATTTCTGGTTGGACGATGACTTTATATGTTTTTCTCTCCCAGTCTTGGTTTTTGCCTGATCAAAGCTTCTTGTTTTATATCTATTTTTATTTTTATTAAGAGTACATATATATTCTCTGGCATATAACGCACTGTAACTGTGCCTTAATCCTGCAGTTTGATTGTGCTGTTTGTGTGCTGAGCCTTCGTAATGAGAACACCGTTTCTCCCTCTCCCTCTCCGTGCTCCTGCCAAAGTTCAGCTCTTTTATGACATTTTTACTTGGAGTGAGTATTGATTGATTTTCAGAGCGTTTGACTGGGTGACAGAGAGAAAGAGAGGCTGTTTTAAGGAAAAGGTTGACACCCCCGCACACCCCCACCCCACCCCCAGAAAACCTTCACTCCCATCTCAGATTTTCCATACAAGGAACGAGAACATGGGGGCCCAGAGAACAAAAGTCCTTTCTTCGTGCCACATGTACTTCCATCCACCACTGTGCTGGCTGATGGCCGCCGTGGCCCTTCAGAGGATCAATTAGCAAGCTAATACGGGGCTGACGCTCCAGATGTACACACCAGGAACTGTTTAGAGGATGGGGGGGTTTGGGGGTAGTTGGGCAACAGGGCTTTTTAAAGAATGAAAGCAGTCCGGAGCCAGACTGAGGAGAGCTTCTCACACTGGTCTTTATCATATCATCTGCAGGGTTTGTAAGTAGTAACACATCACAGGCTCAGCCCCGCTAGTTTTGAAGCTGCGCGGCGTTGCAGCAGTAGGACCTCTCACAGTAAAGCTGAAGCTGTATTTGGATTAAGCTGCTCCTGTTTTTAAGAAAGTTCTTTAGCCCAAACAGACTGAACTGAAAAGCTTTTGTTTATATCCAGTATAGCGTTTCAAAACGTCAAATGATTACATCTTGACTAAAATGGTTAGGGTTAAGAAGAAAAGCCGTGTGCCAAACCAAAGTGTAGCAGTGATTTCCGCCAGTCTGAAAACTTAACAAAGCCTTGAGTGGTAACCAGTTGTTTGGCTGTGTTACTGAGCAACAGCGTTTTCTTCTTTGATGCTAAACAAACCAGAGTTCAGCTGATTGGAGCCATCATCAGCCCAGCCTGCGGCTTTCAAAGCCTGGAGTTTATTCTTGTTCCTGCACCAGGAACCGGTGTGAGAATACCTCCTCTGTCCTGAAACTGGTTTAGTGCTTTTTTCCTCTGTTCACTGTTTGTTGGGTAAAGATACACTTAAAGGTGTAAATTCCTGTGTTTTAAAACCCAAAGCTGTTAACAGATCGTGGAGAAACAATCGCTAAGAAGACTTCCTTCCTGGGCCTGACGGGATTATAACCTCTCCAGCGGGTTCTGGGTCCACCTCAGATTCTCCTCCCACTTTATCGTGTCCAAAAACCTCCAAAGGGAGGCGTCCAGGTGGCCCGAACCACCTCAGCTACATCCTTTTAATATGAATGAGCAGCGGCTCCTCTGGCTGTCTGCACTCCTCACACTAACTCGAAGGCTGAGGCCACCCTACAGAGCCTCTAATATTTAGGACCATCCGAGCCTGCTGAGTTTTATTTGGTGAACAGAGTGTTTGCTGACACAGATCAACACTGTACTGTGTGATCTGAACATGGTGATGGGACTGTACTGAGTTCCAAGTAATGCATGGAGTGGATAGTTAATGACATGGTACCATAGCTGGTACAAAGAGTCACAGACAGATAGCCGAACCAAGCAGAGACTCAGACGGGCCTCTGTGGGCTCTGGGATTTTCCTTGGCTCCAGTAAATAACAAGCTGGTGCTAATATCAGAGAGGGAACAGCTTTTTCTTGTGCATTTTAAAGAAAGCTCAGAGGCATCGTGGTCAGACAGGCTGTCCCTCAACCAAATAACTGGCTGTGTTTGCAGTTACTGAAGTGTCCTTGAGGAAGAGATTTCTCTGCCGTGGCTGTCTCACGATCCTCCTGGTTTGTCTGTTTTCCCGTATGAACCGCGTCACGGCTGTTTGGCATCATGTAAAATCCTCTATCAGCAGCACAATGAGACCTCAGTGGCTTTGGCTGTAAATGTTATTAAATATTATAAAGGTGCCACTGTGTATTCAGCCCAGATCTGCTTGTTTGATTAGGCCATTAATGACTACCTAAACATTTGTTAATTGCATATGTAATAATACTTATTAAAAACAGAGGCAAATTAACCTTAAACAGCATTCTGACTGTTGGAGGTAGAGCAGCTCTTTAGTTTCAATTGGAGAGCCTGTTTATCATGCCCTAAAAAATGTTGTTACACAGTAATTAAGTCCACTTGATGTAACTGTGTGTGATTTTCAACAACAACTTTATTCAGCCTGAAATAAGATTGTATAATTTTTTTAGTGTGTTTCTTGGACCAAGTCCAGAACTTTTCTTTACAAACATTTTATTTTCTTCAGTCTCACTGTAAACTTTTTCTACTTGGGAAAAGTTTAAATACTAAAGCAAATGAAAGTGATTAACATGTTGTGTTATATAAATGTGCATGGATCTAATAAAACTGCATGTAAACTCTTGTCCTCGGTTAGTGGACTAAATCTTCCGTGCAGTTCTCCTCCTGCAGCCTGAATGCACAGTGGATGTGAGCTCGCATTAATGCTTCAGTGCAACAAACCTGAGTCTGTTTAGAGGCTCCGTGGTCCTGATTTAAGACGAGCTAAAAGGCAGCGGCTCCGCAGTCACACTGATTTTGTGTGAGCCTGCTACACTGCTTTATTGTACTGATTCCAATCAGTCGTGAAATTGCAGTGATGCTGTTCTCCAAATATATGAACGTTTAAAAAAAGTAGGATTTTAAACACAGTGGAGGTGTGGCCCTGATCTACATGAGTCTGCATTTATTTTCTATCTGTGTGTGTGTGTGTGTTTTAAGTCAAACACACACTGTTCAGTGAGTGTTTTTAGGAGCCTGTGGAAGTCGATGCTGTTTTTTGTTTACCAAATTCTGTTGAACTTAAGTCAGAGATACAAGAATAGCAGCAGAACAGCAGTGAGTCCTGGTGAGCCGTGGTGTGGGGGGGGGGTTGTCCATGTGTTTGTCTTTTGGTGGGCTGTCAGTATCTCAGTCCATGTCCAGACCTCATATCTCAGAGGAAGAATAGCTCATACATAAACAGCTGAGGACTCACATGCAGCACTCGGTTACTGTCACTCAGACAGCTGATGTGTCCCGTTGTGTTTCCTCATCGTACGTAAAGGCCAGCATCGGTTTACGGTGAATAAACGGTTTGGCGTCTCAGGCTAAGCCGAAGTGATAACATAGTGAAACATAATGCAGCTAGATTCAGTCCCTCACAGTTGATCTGTAGGAGATGTATAACACTGGCACTAATCTAAAGAAAACTGGAGAATTTGGAATAATGTTCACATCCTTAAAATTAAACAGTTTTCTATCAGAAACATGACTTATGCCCTTCTTCCCTCTTTTCCTTTTCCTGACTCCTACCCTCTGCCTCCTCGCTGTTTTCCTTCCTTTTCTTGTCTGTTTCTCTGTCCTCGTCTCTATAAATAAGCACCGTTACTATCAGCAGCTTTTTGATGCAACCGCCCACACTCGATGTGCTTAATAAAAAATCTTGTTGAAAGCCACGGCCCTGCTCGCCGCCCTGACTCACCCTCTCTGTGTCCCCCCATTGCAGCTGGGAGAAACGAGTGGACCAGCGGGGCCGGTTCTACTATGTGGACCACAACACCAGAACCACCACGTGGCAGAGGCCCACGGCCGAGTCTGTGCGAAACTACCAGCAGTGGCAGAGCCAGCGCAGCCAGCTACAGGGTGCCATGCACCAGTTCAGCCAGCGCTTCCTCTACCAGGTACCGCAGGCCTTTACTGGTTTCCAGCACACAGTGCACAGCCTGTTTAAAGAGCTGAGCTAAAGATGGTTGTTTTTTTAAAATGCTCTGACCCTTTGAGGTGTTTTGTTTTTTTTCTCATAAGTTTAAAATGGGTAACAGTTGGAAAATAAGCCAACTTAAATATTATCACTTATATCTATATAAGCTACAGTGTAGCACGTTAAAGCCTTATTATCTCTCTGATGCATAAACCTATGCGGTGACACCATTTCCAGATGACCTCAAGCATCTTTTTACTTTTTCTGGATCGTTTTTTGGGCAGTATTGGTCGATATTTTGAACCAAACCTCATGTTTTTCTGTGTGTCCATCCATCTCTTCTTCACCCATCTCAACAGCTGTTCATCTGACCCACTTTAAAGGTGCTGGTGCACTGCTGGGGACCTGGATTAACCCTAACCCCTAAGTGCAGGGGCGAGTTTGGCGTTGCTTGGATGAGCGTTTCCCCTGCAGACACTGCTGCCTGCTCCACTCTGTGTGTGGGTCAGGGGCACACAAACACTGACACGCAACCCTAAATTCACACAATGTAACAGTGACAAAATGCAACAGCACCAAATGCTCTCAGTTTAAAGAAAGAATAAATATAAATAAATAAGCTACAGTAGTTGATTTTTTTTTTTCGGTAGTCAGTAAATATGCAGAAACGACTCTGCACTGAGGCATATTAAACAGCATCCTGGACCACAGGTCTAACGTGAGCGATGCAGTGAATGACGGTCAGGTCAGGATTAATCTTTTCACTCAGGAGTGTGGCTGCTTCTCTGTGTCGGTCCCTTACAGCAGCTGCACCATCAGTTGCAAAGTCCATAAAGAGTTCTTCAGAGACACCCTTCATAGCCAGGCTTTCTAACTGCAGGATGTGAGACAGCAGCCCCGGCTGATGTAGATGATCAGGCATGTGGTTGATACTCAGTAGGAATATTTGTTGGATTTTTTTGCAAAATCAGACACTGAAATGTTTTCATTTCTCTGTTATTTAGTTAGAGGCAGCTTTGACTCTGAAAAGGTCCACATAGGAGATCGTCCACCCCCCTGTGCAGCAGTGATGTCAGTAACGCGCTACTTAGTAACGCGTTACTCTAATCTGACTACTTTTTCTCGGTAACGAGTAATCTAACGCGTTACTATTTGCAGTCCAGTAATCAGATTAAAGTTACTTATCCAAGTCACTGTGCGTTACTTTTTTGCATTTTCCTCAGTACAAAGATATATTTTTGCTTTCTTCTTGCATCTCGGGTAGTGACGTCTGGCAGATGCAACAGTTAAATCCCGTTTTCAGCATGAGGACAATAACAGCACAGCGACACAAACGTAAACAATGGAGGGAGGAGAGAGGTGCGCGTTTTCCAGCTGAAATACAGACACTATAGTGAGTCTGTGTCAGCTAAAGATGACAACATCAAGGTTAGCTGTGCAGGCATGAAGTAACATCTGGAGTCACGGCGCAGTCAAACTTACAGAGCGAGTCGCAACAGTGGCGAAGCAGAGCTGCGGCTAATGCAGGAGCCCCCCAGCACCCAAGTGGGGGAGAGCTGAAGAAGTTGAAAAGCCCTCTACTATAGTATGTAGTAGAGGCTGGTATTGTGCCAAAAAGTGATCGTCTGCCAAACAGCAATTTTCGGTATTTGCCAAAAAAGAAAAATTAAAAAAAATAATTGCCTGTATTTAAACGGCTGTAAATGACTTGTTGACCTATAATCTGTGAAGTATATATCAAACACATCTCTCATGAATGATATCAGGTGATTCATGACCACTCAAACTGAGTGGTAGATGCTCCACTCAGTTTTTGGCAAAGTGATTTCTATATATTCGTTTTTTTTTTTTCCAAGGTAAAAACTGTCTGACATTAAAAATATCTTTTTAAACAGAAATCTGGCTCAGAGGCTGCAGAAATCACAACAAATATAACATCACAGTTATATAAAGATATTTGAAGTGGCCAAGCCACTCGTAAATCATGTTGACTGCACTCAGTTTAGCAATATAAGCAAAGACATTACACATAAAAGCACACAGAAACATCTGAATCACTTTATGACAGACGATCACTTTTGGCACAAGACCGGCAGCTGTTGAAAGTAACTAATAAAGTAACTAGTAATCTAACTTAGTTACTTCTAAAATTAAGTAATCAGTAAAGTAACTAAGTTACTTTTTAAAGGAGTAATCAGTAATCAGTAGTCGGACTACTTTTCAAGGTAACTATACCATCACTGCTGTGCAGTGTCATACTGTCGCAGGATTGTGCTGTTGTTTTAAGATGCTGCACTAAAATCAGAGGTAGGATACATTTTTATGTCCACCACAGATAAAAAATAAATAAATTTATTCAGAGGCAGAGATGCATAGATACCTGTCCCCCTTTTAGGTCACTTTATTGTGCTGGTTTATTGGTGAATTGTTGCTACAAAAAAACCACCCTGGGCTACACTCTTTCTGAACGGGCACTACACCAGAAAGCAATGTTCACAAAATTGTCTGGAAGTTGTTGCGGTGCTGAGATGACAGGGCACGCTGTACCATGCCTTGGCTGGTCTGAATAAAGCTGTAAAGCAGAGGTCCCCAACCCCCGGGCCGTGGACCGGTACCGGGCCGTGGGACATTTGGTACCGGGCCGCACATAAAGAATAAATAACTTAAATTATTTCCGTTTTACTTGTTATCTGCGCCTAAACTATATTTTATTTTGAAAAATGGGCGGATTCGCTCCGTTACTTCCCTCCATGACTTCCTCTTGACGTGTCAAGACGTTTCTGCTCACATGATACGTCACCGCTAAAATTAAACCCAGAAGCTTCAGGCCTGTCTAACGAAATCGGTTGGTTGACCTACATAACGCTTCTTTAAATTTTTGAGTGCTCAACAAGAGTAGAAAAGCGCTATGTAAGAACTAGTCCATTTACCATTTTTATTTATCAACACCGGGGATAGCAGTGAGGTAGACCCAGCCATCAAACTGACTCTCCAGCGCTTGACACCGCGGCTCTGCAGCCACGCTCCATGTGAAATCGGCCGAACCCAGTCAAACCAGAAGCCAGCAAAAATGAGTATCAGAGAAACAAGCTCAGGGGGCTTACACTGATTCAGTGTTATGGTGAGTTGTATTTTTCATGCGCTTTATACAGTAAAAATCACCTAAGTCGAAGTCGCACAAATCGGGTTTTCGCTCTAGTTGGATGGCATCTGCAGGTCCTGATTTTTCCTAACATTAATTCCAATAAAATCATCACATAAATCCGTCGGATATTCACCTACCTCGGATGAAAAATCTGGTCCCATTGTAATAAATTTCCAGTTAAATGTGATCGTTTAGCGCTAAAACCCTCCTCAGCTCCTGTCCGCCCACTTCCATGCATCGGCTCGTTCATGCACAACTACACACACACTAACAACGCCTGGAAATTGTTTTAGTGTTTATATCAGTTCATTTCACCGGGGACAATCGTGGCAAGTGTAAGCTACAAACTTGCACTTACGAGTAAAATTTCAGATTATAAAATTTGCAGAAGCAAATTCATAGATGAAGCAGAAGCCATTGCAGCGAAATTCGATAATAGACCCCAAACTGGGCCATTTGAATCCGACTGAGGTGATTTCTACTGTATTTGTTTTTGCGGTGTATCTTATTTTGAAGGCATGTTTTACCATGGCTCTAACAGCTGACCAGGGAGCGCTGTGGGCAGAGAGCCTGTTATTCATGTTGAGGCGGGATGTTACGAGAACGCTGCTGATAGAGTTGCATACGAATACAAAGTGGATTCCCGTTTTTTATTATTATACGTAGAAAATATCACACTCGTATCATTTATTTTGACGTATTTATTCGCCACACCTTAAAAGCCGGTCCGTGGAAATATTTTCTAACACTAAACCGGTCCGCGGCTCAAAAAAGGTTGGGGACCACTGCTGTAAAGGTCACCTCGTCTCAGTAAAGCCGTCTCTTTGTGTCATTCAGGCACAGCGATCCTCCCTCCATTCTGGCTGCTGTCAAACAGGAGAAAATAAAGTTGGTTTAAAACGAGACGTTGGAGGTCAAAGACTTCGTGTTTTGGAAAAGTCTTCCTTGTTCAGGCTTTACTGCGGGTTAGAGTTTCTGCACTTTAGTTCAGTTAGACTGATGAAATTACGTGACAATTTTGATGAAGTTTTATTATGTTTAGATTTGGATGTCACTGTCACGCAGGCACCGCAGGCCTGATGTATATAATCTGAGTGAGCGGAGCAGGCTGAAGGCGTCGGCTGCAGGGGGGTTAGGGATGATATTTGAGACTTGTTTATAGTATTTTTCCAGTGGAGTGGGTTGATGTTTGGCCGTGCCTCTGACAGTCACAATCTTCTCCGTGAAGCAGCCAAGGTCAGATTGCAGCCAGACAGTAAAAACTTATGGGGCTAAAACAACAGAGCCTTCTCAATGGACCATTAGTAAAAAAACCACCTTAAAACTCTTACAGCCTTCTATAAAAACACCCCACCCTGCACTCTCCGTGCTTGTGTTTCACTTTTTATGAAATTTGTGTGTTCGTCTCAGTCTTTGTGTTTTCCTCTGTCTCCTTGTGGCTCTTTGTTTTTATGTGCGTCTTTGTTGTGTTTGTCGTCTTTGAAACAACCTTCACTGGGTTTTATCAGTCGGTGCTTTTGCTCCAGTCGTCTTTTAAATCCTCTCATCATCTTTCAGCTCTTTTATCCTCGCACCATCAGCACCTCCCTCCCTTTTTATACTTGTTTTTCACACAGTGTTGATTTCACGATGGACCGTATCTCCGTTTGGCATCATCAGAGTTTGAACTTGAAGGAAAATTGAAACGTTGACCTGCATCTTAGTGCTTAGTTTTACTGATTTATATCCTACACACATTTACAGCAGCTCTGAGCAGGTAAATACTTTGGACCGCTCTAACGACACTTCCTCTGTTAGCTTCTGTCTCTCACTCTGACTGTGCTTATATTTGTTGGGAAACTTTTATTGGATTGACAGGATGCTGTCAGCTTGACTGTGTTCACATGCAGTGCTTGTGTGTCTGTGTGCGTGAGGGCGTGAGCTCACAGTGAGAGCGGGGAAAGGAGAGACTAGCATGACCATAAATATAAACAGTAAAGACTCTCACACTGAGCTGAAATACGTGCATGTAAAGGAGGTGAATTCATTTATTTGTGTGTCATATTAAACAGATTGGTTCTTTTATAGCCCTTTTACTCTACATGAGCACTCAAAGCAGACAGATATCCACGTTTTCAGACAGCAGCACTTCCTTCTCAGAGACCACAGCCTCAGATGATATTTTCAATCAGGTCCTTAGCGTTATGCAGCCTAAGCAGAGGCTGACTATTGGCCAAATTAGCCTGTATGCAAACATTTCCAATGATGTAAGATTGTATAAGTAATGTAAAAAATAGCTGGACTAACAAAAACATGGTTATAAGCGGTGTCACTATTCATTCAGCTTTTTAATGTTGGGACAGAGAGGTTCAGTTTGAGCTGGAAACTTTTTCTTTCTGTCCTCCCTCCCTCCCTCCCTCCCTTCCTCAGAGTGTGTGAGAAAACCCAAGAGGCAGGTCTGCCCTCCATGTTGATAGTACACTGCTCTGTCTTGGAATGCCCACACTGCTGATAGCAGCGACTATTTATGGCCCCACTGTGTGTGAACGAGGAAACACACACAAACTGTTCATAGTTTTCCTGTGAACACAGCCACATGTTCTGCTGCCCGGCTCGCGCTCTCACCGTGGCTCCTCCCGATCTTTCTTCCATTTTTTTCCCAGTTAGTGTTTTTTTTTTTTTTTGGTGGGAACTTTACTGGTAAGATTTCAGGTTTATGATTAGTGATATTGGGCTGTGCGGTCATGAGCTCTTCCTCTGTGTGGGCTGGTGCAGATGTGTTCACAGAGCTGTAATGTTGAGGTCAGGTGCCACATTTCTTCTCCGTAGCACATGACAACTAAAGAGAGCCAAGGGGCCAGTCGCCCTCTTAAATGGACCGTGCCACTGCAACGAGGCCGTGCGCACACACACTCAAAAACACAAGCTGTGTAAAGCTCCACAAACGCATAAACTCAAGCACCAAAGCAAGCAAGCGGAGCCCTGTACGGTAGTTACACATGGATACTTTTCAGCTGGCTATTTTGTGTATCTGTGTGTGTTATCTTTGAGGGCCAGTCTGGGTTTCTTTTTTTAGACCTGCGAAGTGAGAACGTTTAGTTGGTACTCAGTGTAGGACAGACTTTAAGACTTTTAAGACTGCTTGAGGTTTTGAATTAGGCTATGAGTTAGCATTGAACTCTATATTTTGTTTAAACTTGCAGCAGATGCATTTTATAATATATAATTGCATAATAGTGTGCAAAAGTCTTGAGAAAATGTGAAATAGATGCAGCCATCAGTATGTAGGTCAAAAACAGAGTTTGTACAGTTCTAACGAGCTTGAAAGTCAATATTTGGTGTGACCTCCTTTATTCTGAGGCAGCTTCCTGTAGTTTCTTTAAGCAGTCCTCAGGAACAGTTCTCCAGGCTTCTTGAAGGACATTCAAAGCTCTACTTTGGATGTTGGCCGCCTTTTGTTCTGTTCTCTGTCGGGTTGATCCCACGCTGCTTCAGTAATGTTGAGGTCCGGGCTCTGAGGAGGCCGATCCATGACTGGTGGTGTTCCACTGTGAGATTTTCACCCAGATGGTTCCTGTTCTTGCTCCTCTTCTTTCTTGGTTTTCTACTGCCTGAGGTCTTCACCAAGCACATGATCAGTTGTGGACTTCTTTCTGATGTTCTCTTTGAAGTCATAAGTTTTTTGTAGTCAATCCAGGTTTGTCAGTCTGGTCTTACAGTCTCAAGAGACTGCTCTATGTACCAGTAGCTGGTGTTCATAATGGTCATAATGTTATGCTTGATATTTATACATGCAAGTCATGTTTCTTTCATTGTATGCTGCACAGTGAACCTATCTGTCTGTGCCTCTGGACAAATCAAACCGCGTTGTTCCCACATGCTAAGTTAGCGTGGTTGTGTAGTGGTTAGTGCTGCTGACTGGGTGGGTTTGAATCTGTTGTCTAAACCAGAGGTCCCCAACCCCCGGGCCGTGGACCGGTACCGGGCCGTGGGACATTTGGTACCGGGCCGCACATAAAGAATAAATAACTTAAATTATTTCCGTTTTACTTGTTATCTGCGCCTAAACTATATTTTATTTTGAAAAGTGGGCGGATTCGCTCCGTTACTTCCCTCCATGACTTCCTCTTGACGTGTCAAGACGTTTCTGCTCACATGATACGTCACCGCTAAAATTAAACCCAGAAGCTTCAGGCCTGTCTAACGAAATCGGTTGGTTGACCTACATAACGCTTCTTTAAATTTTTGAGTGCTCAACAAGAGTAGAAAAGCGCTATGTAAGAACTAGTCCATTTACCATTTTTATTTATCAACACCGGGGATAGCAGTGAGGTAGACCCAGCCATCAAACTGACTCTCCAGCGCTTGACACCGCGGCTCTGCAGCCACGCTCCATGTGAAATCGGCCGAACCCAGTCAAACCAGAAGCCAGCAAAAATGAGTATCAGAGAAACAAGCTCAGGGGGCTTACACTGATTCAGTGTTATGGTGAGTTGTATTTTTCATGCGCTTTATACAGTAAAAATCACCTAAGTCGAAGTCGCACAAATCGGGTTTTCGCTCTAGTTGGATGGCATCTGCAGGTCCTGATTTTTCCTAACATTAACTCCAATAAAATAATCACATAAATCCGTCGGATATTCACCTACCTCGGATGAAAAATCTGGTCCCATTGTAATAAATTTCCAGTTAAATGTGATCGCATAAACTGGATGAGTTTAGCGCTAAAACCCTTCTCAGCTCCTGTCCGCCCACTTCCATGCATCGGCTCGTTCATGCACAACTACACACACACTAACAACGCCTGGAAATTGTTTTAGTGTTTATATCAGTTCATTTCACCGGGGACAATCGTGGCAAGTGTAAGCTACAAACTTGCACTTACGAGTAAAATTTCAGATTATAAAATTTGCAGAAGCAAATTCATAGATGAAGCAGAAGCCATTGCAGCGAAATTCGATAATAGACCCCAAACTGGGCCATTTGAATCCGACTGAGGTGATTTCCACTGTATTTGTTTTTGCGGTGTATCTTATTTTGAAGGCATGTTTTACCATGGCTCTAACAGCTGACCAGGGAGCGCTGTGGGCAGAGAGCCTGTTATTCATGTTGAGGCGGGATGTTACGAGAACGCTGCTGATAGAGTTGCATACGAATACAAAGTGGATTCCCGTTTTTTATTATTATACGTAGAAAATATCACACTTGGTTATGGTCGTATCATTTATTTTGACGTATTTATTCGCCACACCTTAAAAGCCGGTCCGTGGAAATATTTTCTAACACTAAACCGGTCCGCGGCTCAAAAAAGGTTGGGGACCACTGGTCTAAACAGTTTACAGAGGAGCTGATGATGAAGAGAAGCTCTTTCACTGTTTGGTTCAGATGTAAAGGGACGTCTTGTTCTAGCTGACTTTACAGTGATGTGGAAAAAAAAACTTCCACTTTTCAACCAGATCTCAATGTTGTTCAGACATCTGGCAGTGAGATTTTGCTTGGTGGGAAAAGGGGGTTCATCCATAAGTGACTTCACCACGAGAGTCTGCAGAACATGCAGGAAGATGCAGAAGTTTTATTGTTTTAAGTCAGTTTTTACAGAGCTTCACTCAGATCGCACATGAATGTAAAATAATGTAAAATTAATATTTTACATCTTTCTGGACTCTTTGGAGTTGTCAGAGACTTCTGTTTGCTTCATATTTTGCCCACGCAGCGGTTAAGCGGGAAACTGTCACATTAATGTGTAATGAAAGTAGTGATTGCAGCTGCGGTCCTCGCACTGATATCACATCCAAATGTGTGTTTGCAGAGTAATTGCAGCTCGTTAGAAACTCCAGCGAGAGTAGTCTCGGAGTCATTAACTGCTGTTTTCCGGCCCTCCCCCCCATTTTTCTGCCCTTCTTTTTATTTACCTCTGCTCTTTCCTTGGACCCCTCCCCAATCTTTCTGTCGCCTCTCCAGAATCCCCCCAATCTCCCATTTCCCTTCCCAAAATCCCCCTTTTCTGCTCGGCCTCAAAAATATCTGTATTTTTATCTCTGCTCGTTTCAGATAACCTCCCCCTTCTTACCCTCTTCGTTCTCAGCCTTCACATCACTCATTCACTCACTCCACCTCACCTTCTCTCGGTTGCCTCCTCCCTCCCTCGCTCGCTCCCCCCTTGCCCTCTAACTTTTGGCCCTTTCTGGCTGTAACAAGGACTCCTTAACAGCTTTACCTGAATCAGGCCTGTGTTTCACCACTTGAACAGAAAACTCACACAGTCCACAGGGCTGGATGTGGCTTCTGTTTACACTCAGCTCGTCATAGCAGGAAAGAACAATGAACAGAGCTTATAAAACTACTCACACTGGTCTTTCTGTCATTGTGTAATATCACTAATAGAAGAATTCACCCAAAGAGAAAGTCCTCAGCATGTTTCTCATGTACAGTATTCATCAGAGTATTCTGTATTCTTGCAGTTTCCACATGTTGTGATTGTAGACTGTTGATTGGATAACAAGTAGGTGTGACATTATAGTAAGTCAGTGTGTAATGTGCTTTATAATTTTTGGAATTTTAATAACATTAACAATCAGTTAATTGGAAAATTGAAAATAATTAGTTACTGGGAGTTTCCTTTGAAATCACAGAGAAACAGCAGCATGTTTGTATCTGTTACCTGCCGTAACGACAGCATCATGAGTCCTGGATTCTGCAGCACGTGATGCAGACGGTGATCTGCGATGTATCGCAGCATCAGTGTAACTGAATAACAGGGAATATCCTTTAGAAGGAAAAAAAGCAGGGAGTGTCTGTTTGTTACATCCATTTTTGGACGCTTATATGGGTTTGAGACGTGGGGGCAGCAGCTTAAACAGAGGAGCCAAGACCTCCCTCTCCTCAGCCACCTCCTCCAGACCTTCCGAGGGGACACCAAGGCATCCCGAGCCTGGCAGCTGGCTCTGCCCTGGGGTCTCCTCCCATTTGGACATGCCCAAAACGCCTCACCTGGGAGGTGTCCAGGATGATCTTAGTCAGTTGCTGGAACCATCAGCAATCACCTGGCTCCTTTCAATGTGGAGGAGCAGCAGGTCTGCTCTGAACCCCCAGAATCCTTCTATGAAACGCCACCTTATCATGTTAGAGGAGTTTGTGTTTCCTACTGAAGCCAGCACCTATTTTCTCTCTATCAGTTTACCCCTGGGAGGGTCTCCCAAGGCAGACTGGTCCTGGGTAAGGGACTGGACTAAGTGTGAGTCATAGCCACCTCTGGAACAATGAAACATGTTACAGTGCCTAGATGGGGGTTACCCGGGCCCTACCCTGGAGCCAGGCATGGGGGAGGGCCTGGTTGGTGAGCCCCTGGTGGCCGGACCTTAGTCAGTGGGGCCACGTGCCTGAATGAGCCACATGGATCAGCCCTGCTGTGGACATTCAGCCACAGTATGGGTGATGTGGACCAGGTGATAGCCAAAGGCAGAGGGCTTGGCTGTCTGATCCCCAGCTCTTGAAACTGGCTCTTGAGACATGTTTTATATGTCTGTGTTTATTTTCTTTATTTTTATAATATAAATCAGTTATTTAGTTTCTGCTGTCTGCATTTTCCCAGTGACCCCCCCCCCCCCCCCCCCCCCACACACACACACACACACACACACACACACACCAAGAGCGATGGAGCACTGACTGTGGTCATATTTACAGTTCAGGCTGAAAAATATCGATGTCTGGCAGCAGTGTGTTGATAACATAGCAGTTTGGTCCAATTCTTGCATCCAACCATCAAGATGTTTTATCACCATCACAAAAACAGGTTTATTTACTTTTCTTTCTTTTTTTTATTTTAACTCATGTCAAATGTTCCAAATTATTATTATATAACACAGAAAAATACATTACACTACAATCACAAAACTTCAGTACATCAAGTGTTAGTCACAGTCCTGCTTTTTAGCCATGGTGAGAAAAGCCCTAAATGTTGTACAAATATTGTTTGTGTTTATTTGTGGATGCACTCCTGCATATTGTGGTGCTTTATTTTCATGTAAGTTTGTCCAGAGTTGGTGGTACAAACCGCGGACGGTTATGAGCCGTTAACATGTTTGAAATTATTTTAGTTTGATGGAGTCACACAGATACGTGTTTGAAAGGCTCATGAACTCCCTGACCTCAGTTTTTCCCGACTCCCCTCATTCACTGACTCTCCAGCTGTGCACACACTATCCTCTCTGCAGATGTGGAAAACAAGTTGTCTTTGCAGCAGAATTGTGACGAAGGATTTTCACAGCGCAAAAGTAATACTTTCATTTTTTTCTTTTTTTTTTTTAAATAACTGCCTCTGAGGTGTTAAAAGCAACCAGCTGAAATCGCCATTTTCACCTGTGGTGCCTGGCCGCGAGCGGGGCCTTTATGCCGTATTCCTTCCAGAGCCGTAATACCCAACCTTTATTTCGCACGTTTGTGCCAGCGCGCCGCTTTTCCCTCGCTTCCTCTCCCTCCCTTGTTTTCTCAGCCTCCTTTTCTTTTCTTCCCTCCGGCCTCGCTGCGTCTGGAAGCAGCTGAAGAGCTGAATGGTCAGAGCCAGGATGAAGTCATCGTGTCTTTATATCATTATATTCTCCTTTTACCTTTTTTAGTCACAGAAAACCCATAAGGGTGGGGCGCCGGGGCATAGATTGGCTGTCGATGGGAACGACACACACACACACACACACACACACACACACACACACACACACACACACACACACCCTTTAACCCTGCTATGTGCCCACTCTCACTCCTCCGGCAGGCCCAGTCCTTTCCATCCCAGTTCCCTCACAGTTTCCATGACAGAGCTTCTTTAAATGGGCACAGTCACATTATTTTTTTTTTTTTGTTTAAGGTGATGTTGCCATTCGGTGGATAATGCTCTACTTTATGACTTCTCAGGAAATAATCATCACTTGTGTGGTACACTGTGTCCCTGTGGAGAAAAAAAGCTCTTTGAAGGTTCACCAGCTTTCATTTGGAAAATGCTCGTTTGCCTTTTTTCACTTTGGTTTCGTGGCCAACAGAAGACAACAAACACTACCTGTGCTGTGCAGACCAGCCTTTCAGTAAACCGGCGCATCGGCCATTTTGGTAAGAGTGTAAATTTGGTTATTTATCGCAGCTACAACTGCACCTATTTTACCTGTTCAACGTGCGCCTGTGCAGAAAGGGCAGATTTTAGATTGCCGCTTTGTCGCAGGTCATTTGTCACAGGAAACCAAAGACATGTAACAAATATAATTATTTTAAAAACTGCACCAGATGTCCAGTTTTGAGACCAACAGATTGATGACATTTTGTAAAAATTCATATTTTATCCACAGTCTCAAAAGGTTTAATGTTAGAATGGGTCAGGGCTTGACATTTAATTGTGATCATTAAATTTAGGGGTGAGAGGTTGAATCCAAACAATATACTTATATGGATTTGGCCTCTATTGATAGTTGCTCCCTTCCGCTGCACGGTGGGTTGATGTAAACTTAGGGGTGTGGCCGCTGTGATGAACAGGTGGGCTGCAGCCACTAGATGTCTGCTCGGCGCCGCCTCAGATAATTGGAACCGGAGCATTTCTAATGGAATTATCTAATGCCTTGCTACGTGGCAAAGACCATCCAAGGGGTTTGTGCTTCATGCTGAATGAAGTTGTGATACTTTATTACTTCATGGGTGCAGCTTGCTAACTGAGCTTACTAGCGTTGGCTGATAACTTAGCACTCCACGCTCTCATGCAAATATGATCACGTCTGGCTCCAAAGAACAAACATGTCAGTGAATAAAATGCTAAAATTAAGGCTTCAAAATGTAACCAAAAGCAGCGGGTGACATCATAGTGGTTACATCCATTTTTTTTTTTATATACAGTCCATAGTGTGTGTGTGTGTGTGTGCGCCCCCCCTCCACACACACTGGAGCAGGCAGCATTCACTCAAGTGGAAACAGAAAACTGCTTTTACCTAAAGTATGACCGCGGCTCATCCAAAGGGCCTCACGGCTCTGCGCTCACTCGTGTCCGCAGCAACACACCCACCGGGTTGGGAGAGGATCGGATGAACGGCTGTCGAGTCGTGAATCTGCCTAAAAGATTTTCTGAACAGATAATTGATTGTTTTCTCCCAAACTAAATAGCAGTGTTTTTATTCACAGCACCACCACAACATGTCATCAGAGTGAGGAGCACTCTGCCTGGTGGTGCAGGTAATGATGTTGCGACACGCCTAAATCGGCCCTTTTGATAAATATCTTCTGCTAACTCCTAACAAGCATCTTTTCAGCTGCTGTTCCACCCAAGCTAATATATTCCTGTGTGTTTGTGTGTGTACGTATTCCCATATAAGAGCATACACTGACTGACTGTTTGCCACGGGCAAACTTTCCACACTGTGGCACACACTTGCTTTTTTTTTTTTTCATTTTTAGTGTGCATGTGTGTGTATATGAGTGCAGGCTCAGTAAACCCCACAGTGGTTTCCAGGCCCAGGGTGAATAAAGGTGCCTTTTGTCAGGCGTGGGGTGGGTGGGGGCCAGGGAGGTGGGTGGTGTCCAGTCTGGAACAAGCATGAATGTTCCCTCAGTTCCCTCAGACATCGCACTTCCCTGCCTACTTTCACAGCAGCACTAGAAGAGAGCAAGAGAAAGGAGGCGGCGGCGGAGGAGGAGGAGGACCTCAGGGTGGGGTAGGGAGGAGGTGAGCGGGAAGCTGGTGGGGGGGTGGGGCTTGCATCCAGCCAGTGAGCTCATTGGAACAGCGTTGTTGTTTTATCCTCCTACCGAGCGTGTAGTTTTTGGAAGGCATACGAGCCGCCGGCCGGCCAGCTCTCTCAGTCGCCTCTCAGTGCTGCAGCTGAGAGGAGCCACCCCCCCACGCACCCCCTTTCTGCCCTTAGACACACACACACTCTCTCACTTGAACCAGCCTCGCTTAGCCGCAGGTATCCTCCCCGGTTTGGCGAGGGAACAGGGTTGAGCAGAGACTTGGGTCGTCACAGTTTGGAGCACCTGTATGAGTTTTTCTTCACTCGCTGGTTTATTCACAACTTCTTGTGTGTTTTTGTTTTCCTCAACTTTTTTGTGACGATGAGGACTGAGAGGAAGCGGGAGCAGAGGCGAGCGGAGAGAAGACACTTGAAGGTGTCTTAACCGGATTTGTTTTCTCTCTCTGTTTCCCCCTCAGCCATCCGGTGCTCCGGTGGAAAATGACCCTCTGGGCCCGCTGCCTCCTGGATGGGGTAAGTTTATCTAACGCACATACCCGCACACACACTTCTGCAACTGTTAACACACTCCAGGCAAAGACGAGGGGACCCCAAAATAGTCTCCAGGTGTGTGTTTTGTCAGCAGGCTAGATTTTCAAGTCTTGAACTGATTGTTGATTCTGCCGCTCTCACCAGTCCTGAGAGCGTGTTCGGTAATTGTTTGCAGTTGTAAACAGCAGAGCAGGTTCATTTGCCAGAATATCAGTGGTGGATTCTTTGATTTATTGGTTCAAAATGCACTTTTTGTTTGTGCGTGCAGCTGTGAGGTGGAGGTGTTGCAAAATATTTGCTACACAGTAACCGTTTTCCCCGTTTTCAGACCTCCGAGCACATTTTTAGTGATTTGAAACCTTTGTTCTGCTTCTGTGGCTATTACATTTTTCCTGAGCCAATCAGCTGTTCGATTGATGAACGCCTCCACTGATCGTGATTTTCATTCCCGTGTAAATCGGTTAAATCGTCTCGTGGTTTCTTTTCAGCGCTCTGCTCATTTATCACTGTATGCTTTTTCTTTACAATGAAATCCACAAATTACAGAGGCCGCGTTATTGATGGGACTCTTCATCATGCAGCGTTGCCCTAAAAGAGTAATGTAATCGGAGCCGCGGCGAATCACATCCCGCACATTCATTCATAAACGAGCGCTGTTGGCAGCTCCCGTCCCGCCAACATTTTCACAGACTTCATCGCAGAGCCAAAAATCCCCCGCTCTCTGCCCGTGATGCCTTTTCAACATGTTGCGGTACCTCAAAACCTCAATTATATCACGAGCTCTGATTGGCTTCTCAGGCACGCTGTTTTTTTTTTTTTCTTCATCTGCGGTCGGTTCGATTCGAAAAGAGAAGGATAGGAGAAGAGATGGAAGATGGAGGAGAAAAGAAGGGAAAGTGGCAAGTGGTGGTGGGGGGTGGAGTGACTAAGAGTTGCAATGCGAGCACTACTGTTTCTGGGCCCTCCACACACTCCTGCTAATGAGAAAAAGATGTCAGAGCGACGGAGGGAGGAGGACGGGGCACCAGTGCTCTCTCTGGAGACCACCAAACACACACATACACACACACACACATAGCAGAGGTATTACCAGTTTCTGCTATTTGTTACCTTTTTGAACTGAATTCTTGGCTCCCGGTTGTGTGTCTGTGGTCACGCTGACATCCACCTTAACCTGTAATCTGACACACACACACACACAAATATCTTGGTGTACCTCGGTGAGGTATTTGGATCGAGCCTCAGTGAAATACCGCACACACTCGCTGGTTTTCACTCATAGCGGTGAGATTTTTTTCTTCTTCTTCTCTGGGTCAGGTGATCCCTCTGATCCCTGCTCTGCTGCTGTGGAGTTTCCAAAAAACACTCTCACTCCGAGCCCACTCCGAGCCCACTCCGAGCCCCCACTCCGAGCCCCCACTCCGAGCCCCCACTCCGAGCCCCCACTCTGAGCCCTCTGTGAGCCCACTCTGAGCCCACTCCTTCTGTGTGTTTGTCTCCACAGAGAAGCGTCAGGACAATGGCAGGGTGTACTTTGTCAACCACAACACACGGACAACACAGTGGGACGATCCTCGGACCCAAGGGTGAGACCGCGAGCTCGGAAAATGTGTGTGTGTGATTGTGTGTGTGTGTGTGTGTGTGTGTGCGCGTGCATGTGTTGGCCTGCTTGTTAGGTGGTGTCGCTTTGGGTGTTTGCTCATACTCAGGACGTGGTAGTCATGCACAGTATGACCACACAGTGAGTCATCTACATTATGATAGAAACACGAGTGGAGTTTTATCCCTAAGGAGGAACATTTATTTCACAAACTGACAGCTTGAAGTAAAAAAAATGTTTACCTCACATTCTGTTGGACACTAGTTTAATATGATGCTGCTCATCGTGCTCGTTTTTCTGATTTTCCTCTCGTCTCACTCGTTCTGGTCGACCTTCTCACACGTCAGAGTTTGAGCCTTCTTTGCATCTTCTAGAGATGCAGTCGCTCCCCTCAGTTTGTGCTCTGAATCTGTTAGCATCAGATTTAAGTGGCAGAGCTCCTGTTTTCCTCCAAAATGAACACTTGCTGCTATTATAGATTATTCATCGCTTTCTTTTTATGAATTACTCTTTTTTTTTTTTTTTTAAACATGCAGCCAACAGATTATTTTCCCTTTAACCTTTCATAGAGTCTTTGATTACATTTTTCATGATGGCGGATACCTGCCATTTTAAACATGTTTAAAAAGACGATTTTTACGGCTGAACGTTGAGATTTGTTTAGAAATGAAAGGTGAAAAGCTAAACTGACGAGTAAAGCATCACAGAAAGAAAACGACTTCTCACCTTTCAGCCGTGAATGTGAGCCTCTCCTTCTGTGTCCTCTGAACTCTCTTGTGGGTTGATCTCCAGGGGTTTGAAGCCACCTGAATAATCAAACATAAGTTTGCCATGCTCAGAGGAGCTAAACTCCACCGTGGCACGGCCAGCGCAGGCTTTTCTTTTTTTAGCTGCACGGGTTGGCAGGGGAAGGTATGTCAGTTTCATCCCCCGAGACGGGGCCCCTCGGGCCGGGACCGTGCTCACTGCCCTCTCCCCTGTTGCAGGATGATCAAGGAGCACCCCCTGCCCCCGGGCTGGGAGATGAAGTACACCGCAGAGGGAGTCCGATATTTCGTGGACCACAACTCGCGCACCACCACCTTTAAAGACCCTCGACCTGGGTTTGAGTCAGGGTAAATATTCTCTCAGCCCTTTCCTCCCAAACCTGCCACAGGCCGAGGCAAAATGATCATTCGACACTTTTTCCAGAATATTGAAGTGATTTTTGCCTCGGCCTGACGTAACTGCTTTGCAAGTATTAAGTCATAAAATGGCCTCGTGTGGTGAAAACCTTAAAAACATTTCATCTTTTTTCTAAACGTCATCTTGTTGTTTATTTTCATCCATTATCTTTCATTTCTCTCCTGTTTGAAATATTTCTTTGAGTCAGACAGAATCAGTGTGACAAATAATCTAAGAAAAACTCACAGCACACACACACACACACACACACACACACAGACACACACTGCTCTGCCCCTCAGCCTGTGAATGTTTGCTTTGCCTTGAAGCAGTCTCAAATCCCACCGCAGAAGTCGGGAGAATGTGCAGATGTGCGACAACACGTCCACTGCAGACTGCGCTGGCATCTGTGTGGGTGTTTGTGCCTTTCTGTGTTTCCGCATGCAAGTGCGTATTTGCTTGTGTGGTCGCTGCCGTAGATGGCGTGTGTGTGTGTGTGTGAGTGTGTGTGTGTCGGTGGGTGCATCTGCGAGCTGCTTTTCATGCAGGTATTTGCACGTATTTTTAGGCTGCTCCTTCACACAGGGCTCCTTCACTGTTCTCTTGCACTGGGTCCTGCAGGAGTGTGCGTCCGCGGCCAGCGTTGTGCTGCTGCGGTCACCATTTCCTAACCCAGACCGAGATGTGCCCGACGCATTAGAGCCCTCCTTCTTCTTCACTCCCCCCAAATCATGTGTCTAAGTCTCAGCTTCTGCATCTCAGCCTCTGTGCTGCTGACAAGGCACATACCCTGTGTGTGTGTGTGTGTGTGTGTGTGTGTGTGTGTGTGTGTGTGTGTGTGTGTGTGTGTGTGTGTGTGCGCAGTGGGTTGTGGAGCTTATACTAACACAGCTGCAGGGCCTGGCTCACCTCTGTCTTTGAGGCTCAGACGTTCGTCCTCTGGAGCTGCAGAGCTGATGTGAATTTAGTATTTTTTAAAGGAGGACGCCAAATTTTTGTCGGTCAGCTTAACTTTCGAGTTCTGTTGAAACTTGAAAAATTGACCATTTTTCTCTGTTTTCTGTGTGTGTGTTTTTGCGTGTGTGCGCAGGTCACGGCAGGGCGGATCGCCGGGCGCCTACGACCGCAGCTTCAGGTGGAAATACCACCAGTTCCGTTTCCTGTGCCACGTAAGTGTTAAACGGCGTCTGTAGCCGCAATAAAACTCTCCATTTCGCTCACCTTGATTACTGCAGTCTGGACCTGTTCACCCACAGAAGGGAGACAAAAGCAAAAGTGTGGCCAAAAAATATATTTTCAGTCAGTTATTTCCTCTCCACATAAACTCAAGACAAAACATGATTCAGACAAAATTCTCTTTATTAAAGCTGCAAACCTTTCCCCACTAACTGCAGCCATAAAGGCCCAAACAGGAGAAAACCTCATCATTCATTTTACATGTCGCAAACATTATCACAGACGTGTCTGAAGCTGAAGGCCGCGTCACTGTGTGCACACTCTGCTGGTAAAAATACAGCAAAAACCACTGAAAGAAAACCTGTGAAGGCCTCAGAATAAGGAACTTTTATGGATCCTATCATACTCAGCTGTTTACCGGCTCCAGCCTGGGCTGGATGAAATCATCCAGAATCAGAGAGCGTTTCTGATATTAAACCTTTGAGGGAAGTTCAGCGATGTTATTGATAAAGATAAGAGAGATTTACATCTCAGCAGCATGTAACTAAACCAAACTGTTTAGGGACAGTATTTTATAACGTCACTCAGATTTAATGCAAGCATTTCATATCTGTGACGTGATATTTCCACTATGACTGAGCTCAAACTGAGCTAAGCCTTTGGACCGCGTGATATCATTGTGGATACAGGGAGGTCTTACAGGGGGAGGCATCCATGGGTCCACAAAGTCCTCCAGAGAAAAAGCAATCAGTTTAGGAGACGGTCACACATGTAGGCGTCTTTACTGATACACCTGTCCTGTGCTACGTCTTTATTCAGTTACTTTGTTTCCTTTCTTGCTTTTATTTGCAGTTTATTGTTCAGATTCATACCTGAGAATTTCCCATTTTGTTAAAGATGTCGTATCTTTGAATAAACAGTAATAATATCCATGCAAATAGTTTTATTTCTTCACATCAGTGTAGCAGAAAATAAAGGGATTTACAGCAGTGTTGCTTTTTAGGCACTTTCAGTAATAAATGAAGGAATCTGTGTGTGTGTGTGTGTGTGAGTGTGTGTGTATATCTGTATCTGTGTGTGTGTGTGTGTGAGGGTTTCTTCACTTTTTGCCACAGCTGTTTGTCCCTCTTGCTGAGGGCCTCAGTAGGTTCTGTATTGAGTTCTCGGCACACAGAAATCATAATCAGTGATGAGAGGGCAGAGATCATCTGCACTGTGGCAGGTTTTTAGGCAGAGACCCTGCAGTGTGCTCCTCTGCAGCTGTTTTAAATGTTGCCTAATGTGAAGTGTTGAGAGGGCGTGGCGCTCTGATCACAGAAGTGTACGTTCTTCTTCTCAACATGATGTTGGCGTTCTTTTTCCTGTGCAGTCGAATGCCTTACCCAGCCACGTGAAGATCTCCGTGTCCAGACAGACGCTGTTTGAGGACTCGTTTCAGCAGGTCAGAGACCAATAAAACACTTCTTTGAGACATTATGGTAACATTTAATTACATTTAAATTTAATTAACTCTAATTTGCTTTGTTTCTTTCATTTCATTTGGCTATTGCTGCATATACCTACAAATGTTTTCCAGTAGGAGCCCTGCTAAGAAATAAAGGGTTTCTGTTCAGTGAATTTACGGAGGGCTTTTAATTTGAAAGAGTTACAGCATATGTAATAATTTAGTTACTTTTAAAGAGCATCTGGGATTGGATCAAAGTGAGGCTTATACATTTAAAATAAAGGCCATTTCATGGACATGTTTTATCATCAGATCATGAACGTGAAGCCATACGATCTTCGCCGCCGGCTCTACATCATTATGAGAGGGGAGGAGGGGCTGGACTATGGTGGCATCGCCAGGTGAGAGCAGCATGAGAACACCAGCTTCTCTTCACAGCTTCACGTTCTGTCATTTTATGTAAACTTGTTTTATAATCCAGTGTTGTTGTTTTTGTTTTTCATGTTGGTGATGGTGCGTTTTGTCTGCTCCTCCTGCTTCTCACTCTTTGCACCAGCTTCCTCTTCGGGGAAATAAAACAGTGGTGTTTAAATTACTTTTCAAAACTTCTCTGAAACTCTTTGTTGTCCTTCCCTCAGCTCCATCGTATGAAACCATCTGTCTTTAACGATGTTTTGGTTGCAGAGGTGACAAAAATGTTGTTTTTCACTATTTTTGTTTTTTGCTTTTAAATCTTCAACATGTTTAAAGTCGCTGAGGTGCGTGAGCCGTTATCCTGGAAGAAACTTGTAGGGCAGCGTTGTAGTTTCCATCTCGACCTGATGTTGGCGATGTTGCGCCACTGTCAGGATGCCTAAACCCAGACACGGTGATACAGAAGTGTGTCCTTCCAGCCTGTAGGTGCAAAAACATAACGATGCAGCACCGCAGCATCAGATTAGTGCAGAGCAGCATTTTAGCAGCTCTCTGCAATAATCATATAGCACTAATCTGAAAAGGTTACAGCAACATGATTTTTGTACCTTCTTCTGCCCTCCTAGTTGTGTGATAGTGTTGGACAGGGTTGCATTTAAGGGTTACATGTTGCTCTCCCTCTCTCACTACATTGCTGTCCTCGTCCTCCATCCCTCCATCCGCCCATCACACGTCTCCATGCTGCCCGCTGCGTCCGCTGTCACTCAGGTCTTCCCTTCTGTATATGTTGTTATTTTTCCTCATTTTGTTCTCTTTGGTTTTGCATTGTGTCTCTGTCTCCGGTGTCACGTCAGTGGTTTTACCCTATGGTAGGTGACATCATGCTGTTCTACCACAGGGTAGAACCACGGACGGGATGTTGGGAGGTGTCTGCGTCCGTCAGTCCTTCCGTCAGTCCATACACCCTCCTCCCTAATATTCCCAAAGGGGGAGGGCAGGGGCCTTGGGAGCGCTTGGTTCTGGTGCTGCAGCTGGTGGAGGGGGCCCTCATTCTCTCTAACATCATCCTTCCACAGTCTGTCTTTTTATTTAGTTCTGCTCTGCTGTATTTAAATGTTACATGTTTTGTCTTCATGTAATTAATGTGTCAGATGTGGTTTGTAGGATGTGTGTATAATTATAAATGTACTTTCTATTCCCATTTAAATTTAGGCTCATAAAAAGTTTTTTTTTTAGCTATAAAGAATTGATTTAGATGTTTGAAATCATGCAGGAAGTGTCCGCTCCATGAGTGTCAACTGGACAGCAGTCCACAGAGCACGAATAAACTAAAGCTTAGTTGTTGCTCTGTTTGAGCTCCATGCAGCCGGTCTAACAGGCATTCATGAGCTCAGGGAAGGCATCGTAGAGGGCATCAGTATTAAGCTGAGTCAGTGGTCTTCATGTTTGCTGGTAATTTTAGAGTTGAGGTTGGCGTCACCTTGTAATTGGTTCCTCTGTTTCTGACAAGAAGATTAAAAGCAGCAAATGAGTGAAAAATGAAGACGCTGTAAGTGAAGGATGATAAATGTCATAATTACACGCTGTCAGAGAGAGGAGAAATGCTTTTTCATTTTCCTGCTTTTCTTATAACCTCACTGTGATCATGTTGTGTTCTTGTGTTGAATGTACTGCTGGGATTGTGTTGTCAGAATTTCTTTTTAGCTCTGTCACATAAACCACAGGATGTTTTTGTTTTTTAAATAAAAATCTAGTTAAATTTCATGCAGCAGTAGCAGTGTTACCTGTTACCGCCTCATATCTTCCTCTCCTGCATTCACGTCCTCTCTCCTCCTCATCCTCCTCCTCAGGGAGTGGTTCTTCCTGCTGTCCCACGAGGTCCTGAACCCCATGTACTGTCTGTTTGAATACGCCGGCAAGAACAACTACTGCCTGCAGATCAACCCGGCCTCCTCCATAAACCCCGACCACCTCACGTACTTCCGCTTCATCGGACGCTTCATCGCCATGGTGAGCTTCATTTGGGGACAGCTTCATTGAATTCATACATAAAGCAGTTATTTTGTTACAGCTCAGCAGTTTTGTCCTCTCAGTGATCACCGCAGACAGCAACATTGTGTCCGTGTGTGTTGC